>NW_015171539.1:446319-477236 GCF_001447785.1 Gekko japonicus
TGGATTTATACCCCGCCCTTCACTACCCAAAGGGGTCTCAGAGCGGCTTACAAGCTCCTTTCCTTCCCCTCCCCCACAACAGACACTGTGAGGTAAAAGAAGAAGAAGAGATTGGATCTACACCCCACCTTTCTTTTCCCCTCCCCACAACAGACACCCTGTGAGCAATGTTCTCCCTAAACTGTGGAGTCTTGTGAGCCAAAATTCTACTTTGTCAGTTACTGGCATTAAAGTTGTGAGCGAGCGATTTGGCTACTGCCATCACTTATTTATTTATTTGTTTAATTTCTTCCCCCGCCCTGTCTGCCGAAGCAAACTTAGTTTGCTCTGGAGCCATCCTTCCTGAGCTAAGACAAAAATGTGTGAGCCAGAGGCTAAAAAACTGTGAGCTAGCTCACACTAACTCAGCTTAGAGGGAACACTGCCTGTGAGCTTGGTGGGGCTGAGGGTGCTCTTTCGAGGACTGCTCCTGAGAGAACAGCTCTGAGATAACTTGTGACTGACCCAAGGTCACGCCAGCAGCTGCATGTGGAGGAGTGGGGAATCAAACCTGGTTCTTCCAGATTAGAGTCCATGCTCCTAACCACTACACCAAACTGGCTCTGAAAAACCCATCATAAATATTTCAAAGACAACCCCCCAGGATGCAAAAGAAAGCGTTCCGTGCACCTTGGTGTTTAGTCATGTCTACCACATGACCACGGAAACGTCTTCGGACAGCGCTGGCTCTTCGGCTTTGAAACGGAGATGAGCACCGCAACCCTAGAGTTGGACTCGACTGGCTTTCGAGCAAGGGAACCTTTACCTTTTTAAGAGCAATTAAACTCTTTAATCAAGGGAGAAAAGTGAGAGTAGAATAAAGCTTGAACTACTAACAGGGATTAGCTCTAATGCCACTAAGAAAGAAAAAGGCTCAAGTTTCTCCACACTCCCTCCCTGATTCTTAGCCAGCTGAGAAACCTTAAAAACAACAGGTGGACCAAGACAAACAGACAAAAGAAACAGACCCGTCCAAGGACAACAGACTAATTAAAGCTATTATCTAAAAAAGAAACTGAAAATAAATAGGATAGAAAGACATAAGCTCCGTTCACACACAGAAATTGCCGTGGAAGAGGCACGAATGCCGGGCGGATTATAGGGGTGGGATCACACAGGAACATCTGGCAAGTGTAGCGCACCCGTTGACCACCCATAGCATCCGGCCGAAGATGCAGAGTTAAAAAGTATCCGGGAAAGCCTACTAGCAAACCGTTTGCGACGGACCGCGGACGGAATTCCTACGTGTGATCACTCCAGCACGCTCCTCTCGCCTCGTTGAAGCATGCCGGAAATGCACCGACGAACAAAAACCCGATTCACCACCGATTCACCACCGTCGCATCTGATCGCGTTCTGGCGGGTCAGACTGCGTCGGCGCAAAAAGCCACGCCTCCCCCCCGCATTATCTGGCCCGTGTGACCGGGGCCATAATGAAACAAATAGAATAATAACGATGATGGGAAGGAAAGCAGCCGGTTACTGCCCTGCCACCAGTACCGTATCAAAATCCACACCCCGAGTTCTTGGCTGCTTTAGCTTTCTGCCAGCCACTCACCTTGAGAGCCTGGCGAGCTTTGGGACAGTCCGGATTTGCGTATATGCGGACGATCTCGTGCATGCAGGAACTGCGAGGGATCGCAGCGTTGCTAGACCGTGTGATGCAGCACTCGCACACACCCTTTTGGGACTGTGGAAGGAAGACAGGGAGTTGCCATGTTGTACTTCTCAAGTAGTCGGGTGTAACAGATTATGACCAGGCCCCTGATGGTCTTGTGCATGCGTAATTACTTCCCAGTTGCACTGCGTCATGGGTTTTGTAGTGAATGGTCAAGGGAAAGTACATATTTGGGACCCACCGTGGGAACTGGGAACCTACTCAACCACTGGAGGGAGGGGTCCCGCTGGGTGGGGCCCCCTTCCTCGCTTGCTTCCTAGACCAGCAGGAGAAATGTCTGAGGCGGAAACGATGTCACATCCAGGAGAAAAACTGGATGTGATGTCAGCAAGCATGCCAGGCAACACTCTGGGAGTCCCCCAAACCCCAGGAACTCTCATAGCATCACCCAACACGCTAACGTCACGTCCGGGCTTTCACCTGGATGTGATGTCATGGGTCAGGGGATGTCATCTCTGTCTCCTGCCCCGCCCCCAAAGCTCCCACCAATAGCAGGCAATGTCCAGGCATCCCTATGTGGGGAATAACCACCACAGGGGCAGCAGGAAGGGATGCCAGGCCTCAGACCCTGTAGGAAACACTCGCCTTTGCAACTGGGGCTGTTCCTCTGTAAGACAGCTTCACCTGGGATTCCCGGCTTAGCAGCCCATGCAGGGCCCAAGGTCCAGGACAGGGTTGCCAACCTCCAGGTGAGGCCTGGGGCTCTCCCAGAATTAAAACTGATCTAACGACAACAGAGATCAGTTCCCCTGGAGAAAAACGGCTGCTTTGGAGGGTGGACTCTGTGGCCTTGTGCCCTGATAAAGTCCCTCCCCTCCCCGAACTTTGCCCTTCCTAGGCACCGCCCCCCCAAATCTCCAGGAATTCCCCAGCTGGCCCAGAAGCCCACCTCTTCCATCTTACCAGTTGGCAGGAGGGATCCAGGGATCTGACCAGCTGGGCATGTTGGCAGGAGAGGACGGACCCCGCCAGGCTCAGCATGATGCCCAGCACCGACAGGAGCGTGAAGAAGGTGATCTGGGGAGAGAGGAAGCCAAGAGGTCCGTTTGGGGGAGATAAGGAGGGGGGGGGGAGATGTCAATCGAAGCATGTGTCCGGGCAGTGGCTGATTTGGGCTGGACCACGAAACCAGGAAAAGGGGGAGAGGGGAGCTGTTAGGTACAGGTAAAAGGTTCCCTTGCTCGAAAGCCAGTCGAGTCCAACTCTAGGGTTGCGGTGCTCATCTCCGTTTCCAAGCCGAAGAGCCAGCGCTGTCCGAAGACGTTTCCGTGGTCATGTGGCCGGCATGACTAAACACCAAGGCACACGGAACACTGTTACCTTCCCACCAAAGCGGTACCTATTTATCCACTTGCAATTTCTTGCTTTCGAACTGCTGGGTTGGCAGGAGCTGGAACTAGAGACGGGAGCTCACACCGTCGTGCGGCACACTCGGGTCTCGAACTGCTGAACTACTGACCTTCCACAGCCTGCAGTTCAGCGTCTTAACCACTTGAGCCACCGCAGCTGTTACGAGGTCCTTTAACCATCGCTTTTTCTGATCTCGGGGGACCCCAGTTTGCTGCCTGGATGCACTGTGGTCAGAGAACCTACAACGGAAGCCTAAAGTGCTCTTTGGATTGACGTTTCTTGTCCCACCCCCCCTTTCTACCTGTCTTCCCTTGCCTAGAGTTGCCAACCTCCAGGCGGGGATTGGTGATTCCCCCAGACTCACAACTGATTTCCGGACAGGGTAGCCATCCCCACTATGGGGGCAGGGTTTCCCCCGACTCCGGGGCCCCCCGTCTGCTGGCGGCCAGGGCCCCAGAAAAGCCCTGCCGCACCTGACATGCGGAGGTGACATCATCGCACTGGGCACGTCACACGGGGAACACTCTAGCTAGCATTTGGCTACAAACACTATGGAAACCATAAAGTTTTTGGCCAAATGCTGGACCATCCCCTGCACGACTGGGAGCTGGGGTAATGACATCACTTTCGGGCAGGGGTCATTTCCTGCAGGAGCGGAGCTCCGGCAGTAAAGAGCCCAGGGGGCGGGCACATGCAACAAGCCCCGCCCCCTGCTCCCAGCAGCCCTCAGTCAGAGCAAGAAGCAGCCAGGTAAGTCGCAGAGGGCCCCCCCTGGTCCCTCGGTCCAAAACAGTCCAGTGGCACCTTTAAGGCCAAGGTTTATTCAGGTACAAGCTCTCCCTCCTCTGCGAGGACAGATCTGCACGCCGCCCCCCCCCCCCCCACAGCTAGCAATCCAAAACAGTCCGGTGGAGCCTGAGTGGTGGGTGTTGCCTTCTGACACACTTTTGGTGATGTCAGGGGGTGTGGCATATGCAAATAAGCTATGCTAATGAGTTCCTGCACCTCTTTTTCTACGAAATGACCCCTGCTTTCGGGTGATGTCACCTTGGCGCGTACGCAAAGTGCACACACTGGAACATTCAAGGGGAGCAGGCCGAAGCCGCCTGCCAGCAAAAGGTAAAGACTTGGCAACCCTACTTCCAGACTACAGAGATCAGATGCCCTGGAAAATACGGCTGCCTTGGAGGATGGAGTCTACAGCATTATGCCCCTCGGAGGTCCCTCCCCTCCCCAAAGCCCACCCTCTCCGGACTCTAGAATACTATGCCCACCTCTCTACTCTTGGCCGCTGGCTTAATGTTTATGCCCATACTAAAGAACCCAAGCCTTAAGGAGCGTGACACCAGCTGCCGTTTCCCTATGGTGGATGTTAAGACAGCTCTGCTATCTTGTGCGAGCTGTATTTTAAATGGTCTGTTGATTTCACAGTGTTAAATTATTAAATTGTTCTATTGTTTGTAATGCCTATGGCCTTGTTTTCTGTAGCCAGTTTGGTGTAGTGGTTAAGTGCGCGGACTCTGATCTGGGAGAACCAGGTTTGATTCCCCACTCCTCCACTTGCACCTGGCTGGATGACCTTGGGCAAGCCATAGTTCTGATAAGAGCTGTTCTTGAAAAAAGAGCAGTCTCTGTCAAGAGCTCTCTCAGCCCCACCTGCCTCACAGGGTGTCTGTTGTGGGGAGGGGGAGGGGAAAGGAGTTTGTAAGCCGCTCTGAGACTCCTTTGGGTCATGAAGGGTGGGGAATAAATCCAATCTCTTCTCTTCTTCTTCTTGTTAGCTGCCCTGTGCCTGCCCTGGTGAGGAGGGCAGGACGTAAATCTAATACATACATAAATAAATACCCCCAGAACCTCCAGGAATATCCCGACCTGGAGTTGGAAACCCTATATCACCTTGCAGGAGACCTTCGCTTCTCCCGTTCTGCCGCTTGAAGCCTTCCTGTCCCTGAAAGAGGATCGCCATATGCCAGGTGGGAGCTGAAGATTTCCTGGAATTCCGACTGATCCCCAGACGGGCCAGAGATCAGTTCCTCTGCAGAAAATGGCTGGGGAGCTCCTATGGGGTTAAGCCCCGTTGAGCTCCCTCCCCTCGCCAGACTCCACCTTCCCTAGGTTCCACCCTTCCAATCTTCAGAAATTTCCCAAACCCAGAGCTGGCCACCTTAAACGATCCTACCCATATCTGTAGGACTTTATTCATCACCCGCCCCTGCTTCTCCTCCTCTCCTCTCCCTCCCTCCAGCATTGTGAGACCAGACAAAGGGCACCATCTAATCCAGCACTTGGAGGACATGTAGGCACACAGTCAGGATTTTGTGGCTTGTGGGACAGATTTTTTTCCTGGTGGGGCTGAATTTCTCAGCGCAGAAAGAAAAGCCATGTAGCCAATAGAAAGCTGTTACCAGGCTAGATCTCTAAATTGCAAGCTTTAGATGACAGTTCTCAGCTGCTGCAAGTTAATCGCTTCTGCCAGCCTAAGCGACAATCCTGATGACAAGCCAGCAGGTGGGGGTGAAGTCTTCTATAGTCAAGAGAGCCAAACACTTAGGCCGAAAAACTCTCTTAAAGGAGACCAGTTTCTTGACACAGAGTTAGAAGGGATCATAGAGGTCACCTACTCAAACCCCCTTGCTCAGTGCAGAAATTAGTCAACTACAGCACCCCACTCTGCGTAAAGGAGTGCACACCTTTTAAAAAAATGTTTTGATTTTAAAAAGTGATTGAAACAAGCATTTACAGGAGAAAATTATCGTGGGGCTGTGCCTTTAAGAAAGGGGGCGGAGCCCCAAAAGCCCCACCGTAGCTACAGGCCTGAGGACATGAAGCTGTCTTATACAAAATCAGACCTTGGGTCCATCAGGACTGTCTACTCAGACTGGCAGCGGCTCTCCAGGGTCCATCTCCTATCTGACCCTTAACTTGAGATGCCAGGAAATGAACTTGGGTACTTCTGCATGGCAAGGAGATGCTCTACCACCAAGCCATGGCCCCTCCAGCTTCCTCCGGAAAGCTCACAGCCAAAGGCTGCTACTAGTCTCTAGTGGAGTCTGTTATTCAGAGGCAGAGTGCCTCTGAACATGGAGGTTCCATTTTTAGGGATCATCGTTACCAGCTACCAACAGGCCAACTTGTTCTTGGCTAGAATTGCCCTGCTGGATCAGATCAAAGGCCAGTCCTGGTTCCAACAGAGGGCAGCTAGATTCCTCCCATAAATCCATGCGCAAGGTGCGGAGGCATAATCCTCCTGTCGTTTGCTCCCACTGGCTGGCATTCAAAATATGATCATCACCCAATTTTAAAAAGATCTTCGTTGATCTGTCACTGAAACTCACAAGACAGATCCACTAAGATTACTTGAATTGCGTGATGGCTCTAACTCTGAATGTCAGATCTGTTACCAATGAAGCCACAAGTTTGATGTAGTGGTTAAGAGCAGAGGACTCTAATCTGGAGAACCGGGTTTGATTCCCCACTCCTCCGCATGAAGCCAGCTGGGTGACCTTGGGTCAGTCACAAGTTCTCTCAGAGTGCTCTCAGCCCTGAAAACAAAGCTTAGCTCGCCCCCTAGTGGTGCATAACACTAAAAGAGCCAGAAATTTTGGCTGGCAGACAATCTTAGGATCTCCTGGCTATACTTCACTTACTGTCATAAGATTATTATTATTAATGAAACCACATCAGAAGTTATCAATAAAGCAACTCTAGCACCCCCACTTTGAGAATGAAACATTGTGCTTACCACCGGGGTGAAAGGCCGCCGCCAGGAAACGATGCCAACCAGGCCAGAGAACGCCAGCTAGATGGGGGGTACAGAAAGAAGTTAGTATTACCCACAGAAGGTGTTCAACAACGAATGGTGTTCAACGAGAAATTTTGAAAGCTGAGCAGGGCTGACCCTGGTTAGCATATCCACTGCCAAAGAGGGAGGGGCCATGGCTCAGTGGCAGAGCATCCGCTTGGCGTGCAGAAGGTCCCTGGCTCAATCCCCAGCATCTCCAGTTAAAAAGGGATCCGGCAGGTGCTGCTGTGAAAGACCTCCGCCTGAGACCCTGGAGAGCTGCTGACAGTCTGAGTAGGAGTTCGTGGCTCAGTGGAAAAGCTACTGCTTGGCATGCAGAAGGTCCCAGGTTCAATCCCCGGCATCTCCAGTTAAAAGGACCAGGCCAAAGGGGATGGGAAAGACCTCCGCCTGAGACCCTTGAGAGCCACTGCCAATCTGAATAGACAATACTGACTTTGATGGACCGAGGGTCTGATTCAGTAGAAGGCAGCTTCATGTGTGAAGTCCAGGGCTGCTACGCAAGGGCAGGCAACGGCAAGCCACCTCTGAATTCATTTACTTTATTTTATTAAGTTTTTAGGCCGCCCTTCCTTGCAAGGAAGGCTCAGGGCAGCTTACTACAGGAGAGGACATAACAATCAACAATCAAAAGTTAAAACCAAGAATAAAAATATAAAACCTAAAGGTAAAGGTTCCCTTGCTCGAAAGCCCGTCGAGTCCGACTCTAGGGTTGCGGTGCTCATCTCCGTTTCAAAGCCGAAGAGCCAGCGCTGTCCGGAGACGTTTCCGTGGTCATGTGGCCGGCATGACTAAACACCCAGGCGCACGGAACGCTGTTACCTTCCCACCGAAGTGGTACCTATTGATCTACTTGCAATTTCTTGCTTTCGAACTGCTAGGTTGGCAGGAGCTGGAACTAGAGACGGGAGCTCACTCCGTCATGTGGCACCCGGGTCTCAAACTGCTGAACTACCGACCTTCCATAGCCTGCAGTTCAGCGTCTTAACCACTTGAGCCACCGCAGCTCAATATAATATAAAACCTACAGCTCCAATAATTCAGCTGCATAATTTAGTTGATCCAAGAGGGCGGGGGAAATGTCAAATTTCACAGGCCTCCTGGAAGTGGGCTGTGGAGACTGGAGGGTATAGGGTTGCCAAGTCTATCTTCGCCGGGAGCAGGGGGCTCCCGACCAGCGTCTTGTGTGCGCGCGCACAAAGCGCGCGCGCCACACACACACGTCACCCGGACATGACAGGAGGACACCAGGCACGCTGGGGGCAGGGCCATGGCCATACAAGGGAAAAACATAAGTTTTCCCTTGTATGGCCGTGGCCCCGCCCCCAGCATGCCCGGCGTGCCCGCGTCACTTCCGGGTGATGCGCACGTCGGGGTGGAGTTCCCCCCGGGACCCGATCCAGCGGTGCTGGGGAACGGGCCTCTGGGGCGGGGGTTTCCCCACCCCCCGGGGGGACTTGGGATCCCTAGGAGGGTATGAGAATGTCTCTTGCCCTGAAAACTCTACCAGTCATCATAATTCAGCTGCGTCTTGATGGAACTTTCCAGCTAGAAGATCCCTGTTGGATCAAGCCCACGGTCTATCTAGTACAGATTCCCATTTCCCAGACTCCGTTTCCGTGGCTGGTCAGATGCCCTGGGAAGGCCTAATAGCCAAAACCTCCCCACCCCACCCCACCGGGGCAAGATCTTGAACCAAAAGGACAGACCCCTCTTGGCTTTGAACTAAAACGAGGACAGCCTGCCGGAGAGGAAACTAATCCAGCACACAGCAAGGAGGCCGCAATGGTTAGGGCTGCCAAGTGGGGGCGGGTGGCGGGTAAACCCCCGCTTCGGAGGCCCGATTTTCGCCGCTGCGGAATCGAGCCCCAAGGGGAACTCCGCCCCTGAAGCGCAGCGTGGCTCTATGGTTTTCCCTCTGACGATCGGGGCCCCGCCCTCAACGTGTTCGGCGTCGCGCGTCACTTCCGGTGACGTGCTGGCGGCGCGCGCGCATCAACGGAGAGCTCCCGGAGCGCAGCGAGGCTCCCCCGCCGGTAGGAGAAATCAACTTGGCAACCCTAGCAATGGTGCTGGGGCACTCTGGTGTGAAAATCAGAGCAGGGCGTCTTACGTTCGTCTGTGAAACACCGAAGGGCGCTGTCAAAAGCGACTGTTCTTATTGTAACGTGACCTTAAACCGTGCTTATCTTATTTATGCAAACCGCTTCGAGCTTTGGAAAGCAAAAGCCTTAAACTGAGAGCCAGTTTGGTGTAGTGGTTAAGTGCACGGACTCTAATCTGGGAGAACCGGGCTTGATTCCCCACTCCTCCACTTGCACCTGCTGATGTGACCTTGGGTCAGTCACAAGCTCTGGCACAGCTGTCCTTGAAAAAGAGCAGTTTGTGTCAGAGTTCTCTCAGCCCCACCCACCTCACAGGGTGTCTGTTGTGGGGAGGGGAAGGGAAAGGAGTTTGTAAGCCGCTCTGAGACTCCAAGTGAAGGGCAGGGTATAAATCCCATCTCTTCTTCTTCTTCTTCTTCTTAAATAACACGGCAGAAGTCGCTGCCGGAAGACCTGCCGCTCATTTACATAAAGAATTAAACAATTCATAAAGGAGGAGGAGATCTATCGGTGGCCACGAGCCATAACAACCAGCAAAAGGGAACATCCATGTCTGGAGGCAGTCTATCCTCTGCATGCCAGATGCCAAGTACAAGTGACGGGGCAGCAGAAACATCCATGCTCTTCTAGGGGGCTTCTCAAAGGCACCTTGCTGACTATTGCTGGGGAGGAGGCAGAGGTTTAGTGACAGAGCATCTGTTTGGCATGCAGAAGGTCCCAGGCCCAGGTTCAATCCCCGGCATCTCCAGTTAAAAGGATCAGGTTGTGGGGTGATGGGAAAGACCTCTGCCTGAGACCCTGGAGAGCCACCAGTCTGAGTAGACTATATTGGCTTTGATGGACCAAAGGTCTGATTCAGTATAAGGCAGCGTCATGTCCTGGACGGAGGATATCGAAAAGACACTGTCCACTCTAATGCGCGCGCATGCTTATGAGCTCTAAGATCAACTTTTTCCCAGGGCTTTGCAGCGGATGGAGTTAAGCTTTAAAGCGGCTATGCATAAGCAAGACAGCGCAGTTCTGTTTTCCTGCTACACACCTCTGGCCAAGAGATCGCATGCTTTTAAATGTGCCGGAAAGTAAATACGAACTGCAGAAGGCCGCAAAGAGCCTTCAACCATCGGAATGCAAGCCCAGCCCTTTTGGATCAAGCCAAGGTCTGTCAAGTCCAGCATCTTATTTCTAAGCCGCTAGATGCTTCAGGAAAAGACTCACAAGCAGGGTACAAAGCCAACGGCTGTCTCTTGTCCACAACAGCTGGCATATGCGGATATACTACCTCTGCACATGGAGGCTCCATTCTCAGCTATACAGGTGCTGCTATGCAGCTGCCTTGGTGCCACTGAGGAGGGCAGAAAGTAGGGTTGCCAACTCGGGGTTGGGAAATTCCTGGAGATTTATGGGGAGTGGAGGCTGGGGAAGGCAGGGTTTGGGGGCAGGGGGGGGCTCAGGGAGGGATAATGCCATTGAGTCCACACTCCCCCCCCCAAGGCAGTCATTTTCTCCAGGGGGACTGACCTCTGTGCTCTGGAGACCAGTTGTAATCCCAGGTGATCTCCAGGCCTCACCTGGACCTTGGCAACCCCAGCAGAAAGACAGGGTATCAGTTTTGAAAATAACAAGTAACTATATTCAGGGGTCATTTCGTAGAAAAAGAGGTGCGGGAGCTCATTAGCATAACTTATTTGCATATGCCACACCCCCTGACATCACCGGAGGTGTGTCAGAAGGCAACACCCACCACTCAGGCTCCACTGGACTCTTTTGGATTGCTAGCTATGGGGGGGGGAGACATGCAGATCTGTCCTCACAGAGGAGGGAGAGCTTGTACCTGAATAAAACCTGGTCTTAAAGGTGCCACTGGACTGTTTTGGATTGCTAGCTATGGGGGGAGGGGGAATGCACAGATCTGCCCTCAAAGAGGAGGGAGAGCTTGTACCTGAAGGCAGAGGGAGGGCTCTGCAACTTACCTGGCTGCTTCTTGCTCCCCGTGGCCCAACTGAGGGCTGCTGGGAGCAGGGGGCGGGGCTTGTTGCATGTGCCCGCCCCCTGGGCTCCTTACTGCCGGAGCTCCGCTCCTGTGCGCTCCCTGACTATACTAAACTTGCATTTTTGTGGATTTATCTGTACTAATGTGCCTTGTGTTTCTAAAATCTGCGTGGAAGCCCTCCAGCAACGCACAAGGACAACAACAATCATCCTGCATTGTTGACCTACAGCATTCAGTATCCAATGATAGACTGCCTCTGTATATGGAGGTTCCTTTTAGTCTCCCACGGCTAATAGGATGGAGGGGGGAGTTCAGACAGAAATGCTCAGGACAGGTGTTACAGCAGTGGAGGAAGATGTTAGAAGGCAAAGTGGACTTTTTTTTTTGCTTGAATGTCTCAAAGGTGGCAAGTGTGTCTGAAGTGATTCCTTCCTTTTAAAATTTTGTATTTTGATTTGGATATTTCAATACATGGAGGGGGGGGAGCCCCAAATAAATTGGTTTAATTGAAGAACATGTTAGAAAGTTATGGGGAAAGATTACCGGTGTCACGTATCCCTGAAAAACGCTGGGGAAAGGTATCTTCGGAAGATCAACTTGTATCAAACTTCTGAGCCAACATTATAATTATAAATTATGGGTTGTTGCAATCTTACTAGGATTTTATAACCCCAAACTGGGACAGACGGACGATCTATCTATCGTTCCATCAATCAATCAATCAATCAATCTATCTATCTATCTATCTATCTATCTATCTATCTATCTATCTATCCACACTATCTGGATGAAATTTGCTATATTTATACATCAGTTTCAAGCCAAAACACTGACTTTGATTTTAATTGCCTGTAAAACCACTGTGGCTATTTTCAGGGATAAGAAACAGAAAAAAAATTGGGAATAAATATATAGAGCCTGTAGGGTGTAGTGGTGAGCATATCCAACTCAGGAAAGCCTCGTCTGAATCCTCACTCAGTCAAGAAGCTCACTGAATGATCTTGGGCCAGTTGCTGTCTCTCAAAGCCTACCACCAGGGTGGTTGTGACAAGAGGAGAAATACACACGATCCTTCCTTGAAGGAAGGGGTAAGGATAAAAACACATGAGAGAGAACAAGAAGAAGAGATTGGATTTATACCCCGCCCTTCACTCGGAGTCTCAGAGCGGTTTACAATCTCCTTCCCTTCCCCTCCCCACAACAGACACCCAGTGAGGTATATGGGGCTGAAAGAGCTCTGAGGGAACTGCCCTTGAGAGCATAGCTCTGAGAGAACTTGTGACTGACCCAAGGTCACCCAGCTGGCTGCATGCGGAGGAGTGGGGAATCAAACCCGATTCTCCAGGTTAGAGTCCGCTGCTCTTAACCACTATACCAAACTGGCTCTCAACAGAACAGAACAGTGTCAGTCCATCTGGTTCAGGATGGCCTACACAGTCTTCCATTTGTATCCTCACCACAATCCTATGAGGTAGGCAAAACATAGAAACTGGCCCAAGGCCACTTTATGGCCAAGTGGAGGATTTGAACCCAGACCTCCCAGGACTTAGTCCATTACTCTAACCCAGAGGTCCCCAATACAGTGCTTGTGGTCACCAGGGCGCCTGACAACACTTTTCTGGCATCCTCCAAGTGTTTCTAGGAAGTGGGCGGAACCAGGGAGGGCATCTGCCCAAGAAGGCTTCTGATTGACTACTGGAGATTTGATTGGCTGTGCGGATTTTTTAAAACGTTGCCTTGGCAGCAGCTGCTGCCCCCACAGCGCATGGATCTGTTTCTGCAGTTAAGCTGTGGCAATCGTGTTGTGGCCGGCTCCGCCTCCTGTGGCAGCCATTTTGTGGCTCCGCCTCCTTCGGCAGCCATTTTGTGGCTCCGCCCTACCATGCCATGTCAGAATTCCTAATGTGCCCTCAAGCTCAGAAAGGATGGGGGACCCCTGCTCTAAACCCCCACCTTGGGTCCATGGGAGTGAAGTTCCCACCCACACCCCCTTGCAGGGGACTTACCGGAACACCAGCCCAGATGGGACAAGAGTTGCGGATGCTCTGCCGGGGCATGATGGTGTTCACGAGGAGGCTGAACGTGACGATCAGGATGCCCAGGATCATCTGGACGAAGCCCAGGAGGAGGATGACCTGCAGCCAGGCGCGCTGGATGCGCAGGTGAGTGAAGCTGTGCGAGGTGCGGGCGGTCAGGGAGTAGCTGGAGTCGCTGCGTGAGGGCATGACGTTGCCCCTGGACAGGAGGCGAGAGGGACCCCGAGAAGAGCCAGCCGACCGGATTTCGTTCCGGGGAAGAGGGGGATTCGGCTGAGTTTGCAGGCCCCGCTTTGAAGACAGAGACCAGCTTCGGTGAGGCTCACGGGGAGGCCAATAAGCAAAGCCTTGACTCGTTTCCTTCTCTTTTTGTGTTGAAACAAAAATATCTCGGTTCGGCGGGCCTGTCCAAGTGCAGGCGCTGCATAACGAGAACGAGGATTTTTAAACGGACAGTCCACAGGTTTGCCCTGGAAGACGTAATCACGGGGAAAGTGTGTCTCTGAGCATGCGTAGAATCTTTCCTTCCTGAGTAATCACAGCCAGCCTGCACATGGCTGGAACTCGGAGCATCGCAGGTGAAAAAGACGGGGCCTACCCAGGGAACGTTTCGACCCCAGCACCTGTCAGAATTGACCCGCCGAAGAAGGCAAAAGCAGCTTGGCCGGTGACCTGCCCAAAAAGCAGAAGGGCCCCTGTTTCCTCAGAGATCTGCTGTCCAGGTTGGGAACCATCCACCCTTGGTGTCGGGACAGGGGCCTTCCTGGCCACAAAATCCAGAAACAGCGAAAGCACCTAGGGGTGCCCTCTCAATACCCTGAAAGTGTGGTTGTGAGGAACCTGTCAGAAGTCCCCCAGAGTAAAATGTGGGGTCAGGGCATCAGTAGGGTTGTCAGCTCCAGGTCGGAGTTTGACGGGTGGAACCTCAGGAGGGAGGGGTTTGGGGAGCAGAAGGGCTTTAATGGGGTGTGATGCCGCAGAGTCCGCGTTCCCAAGCGGCCATCTTCTCCAGCTGCGCTGGTCCCTGTCGCCTGGAGATCCGTCGTAAAAGCGGGAGATCTCCAGCCACCGCCTGGAGGCTGGCAACCCTGTGGGTCGGTGAGTCGAAGTGACAGAGACGGCCCCGGGCCACACGGTTCTCTCCCCGTTCCATGCGCAGAATCACCAAAGTAGATTGGGGGGAGGATCAAATGCCATCCATAGGTTGAAAGGGAAGGGCAAAAATCCAGGGGGGGGGGGGATCCAGGCACCGGACACAGTGTCAAAGTTTCAAGAGCCCTGGCGGATCTGCGTTCAAATGATCTCGCTTAGGCCCCGGACCACCGACAGATGCCAAAGCAAGGGATAGGGAAGTGGTTGGTAGTTTCCCCCTCCTTCTCCGCCGCCGGGCTCGGCATCAGCACCACCGTCGGGATGCGAGGAACCAGAGCAGCGATGCTGGCAGGGGTGCCACAGGGGTGCATGTGCGCAGTCAGGATCCAGTTAGCCCCTGGTAGGTTTCCACGCAGGCGAGAGGGAGAGGGAGAAATCACAGCAGCAGAAAGTGAGCCGCCGACACTCCCTGCCGATGGCCTGGAAATGTACAGCGCTTCCCGGACCGGGCGATGGATTCCCAGGCGGCCGCAGCCCTCCTGGCCCCGGCTGACCTCGCCGCCGGCCCGCCCCTGCGATGGCCTCCTCCGGGGCTGGCAGACGGGTGGGGAAAGGGGGGGGGGGACGGTCCGGACTCCTCGACCCCAACGACCCCCCCAGCCAGGTCTCTCGGGGAGCCGCCAGGCTCTGCAGCAACCGACCCGCGTGGGACGGCCGGGGGGGAGAGGGCGAGGCGGGGAGGCGGGCGGAGTTCCGGCGGCGCCCGGGAAAAGTTGCGGGCTCCCACCGCCAGCCGGCCCCGCGGGGGGAGGCTCCGGCAAGGCTGGGTCGCCGGGACGAAGCGGAGTCCCGCGGATGGATCCGGATTCCGGAGGCCGCTGGGAGGCAGCAGGAGGGCGCCGAGCGGGGGGAAGGCAGCCCGGGGAAGCCCTCCCAGGCCAGGCTGGGGCGCAGGTGCGGCTCGGAAGTTTGGTCGCGGTCGCAGCCCCGTCCCCCTCCCTCCAGGGGACGCTAGAAAGGCTCCCCCACCCCGACCCTCCTTCTCCGCTTTCAGCCCCCCGGAACGGGAGAAGCAGCAGCAGCCGCCCGCAGCAGCAGCAGCCGCCGCAGCCTTACCGGGGAGGAGCCTGCCGTCGCCAGCTGCAGGGCAGCTCCGGGCCAGGGATGCTCCTCCAGGCGCCGCCTCCGCCCCCTGCCAGGCGCCTGCATCCCTCCTCTCCGGAGGATGCTCGGGCTGGTCCTGATGTTGCGGGGAGGGAGGGCGCGCCCTGCCGCGCGGCGGCTTGGGAGTTGTAGTTTTTCCCCCCGCGCCCAGGCCAAGGAGAAGGGAACTGCGTGGTCGCCTATGGGGGGGAATCGAATTGGGGGCCGCCCAGGTGGGTGGCTGGCTGGAGACCTCCCGGGATTGCCAACGGAGATCCGTTCCCCTGGAGAAAATGGCCACTCTGGAAGAGGCACTGGATGGCATTGTACCCCACCGAAGTCCCTCCCCCCCCAAACCCCGCCCTCCTCAGGCCCCACCTCCAGATTCCCAACCCCGGGGGGGCTGGCAACTCTACTAATAAATGTTCCAAATTAATTTGGTTCGATTTAACCCATTTTAAACATTCACACTCGCTGCAAATCCGGGGGGGGGGGGGGAAAAAATTTTGCTTATAAGATTTGCCTTTCCGAACACAGAGCAGTAATTTCAGAGATGAACTACCTAGGATTCCCTGTCCTTGTGCTCCAGTCTGTTTCCCTAGGGCTGAGAAGTAAATTTCACACCCATGAGAAGTAAATTTCACACCTAGAGCATCCCTGGCCAGGCTGTGGTGTGATCACTGCCAAAATGCAAGGGAGACCACAGACGGAGTAGATGGGACTCATTCTGATCTGGTCCTGGGAGGTTCAACTGCATACACAGGCCCTTAAGGGAGAGAGCAGTTTTGGTGGGCCATTCCTTTCTAAGAAGGACAAATAATATATACAGGGCTATTTTTGGGCAGGAACGCACAGGAACAGAGTTCCGGCTGGATCCCGAGTTGGCCACACCCAGCAGGAACTCATTAGCATAATAGGCCACACCCAACAGCAGAAACTCATTAGGATTGGCCACATTAGAGTGGCCTAACATGCAAAGGAGTTCCTGCTACCAAAAAAGCCCTGGGTTTTGACAACAAACAAGGTAAACAGAATAAGAAGCAAAAGGTGGGTGTGGCTGGATGACCACACTTCTGGTAACATGGGGGTGCAGCCTAATGTGCTAATGAGCTGTGCTGTCAGGGGTGTGGCCTAATATGCGAATGAGTTTCTGCTGTTGGGTGTGGTCTAGTATGCTAACGAGTTCCTGCTGGGCTTTTTCTACAAAAAAAGCCCTGCATGTGTGTGTGTGTGTATAAATTTTAAAAGCTCTCTTTAAAGATTCTTTTGACTATATTTGTATTTTTGTATGTTTGTTTTTGTTTGTCTGTTATATAAAAAATAAAATGCTTAGAAAGAAAATATTCTTTTGACTTTCCAGGGCTCAACTGAGTATATATTAAGGAAACAGACTGGAATTAGACCGACCAGTCGTCTCAAGGAGAGACCCCTAATAAGCACCAGAGTTTGAAAACCAGCAATCAAGGTGAATTGAGCCCCCCCCCCCAGCACACACCTTGAACCTTAAAACAAGGACTGGAAAAGGGTATCCCCCCCAATCACCCTCATGCAAGAACCAGCTGTAGACAACAGCAAGAATCCCAAGCAAAACAAAGTGGCTTTCGGCCAAGTTTAACTAAACAGAACCTCTATAGTCCGAGGAAGTATACCTTTGAATACTGTTCATTGTGTTTAAGAACTTCCAGGAGCAGTTACCTGGCTGGGCTTGGTATCAAGACGCTGGGCTAGATGGACCCTTGCCAAGAATTAGACAAAAACGTGGAGGTTTACGGTATCAATTCCCATTTCCGCAGAACTTCCATGCTTAGGGGCAGTGTACCTCTTCAAGCCAATTGCTTAGGGGTGGTGTAGGGGGAAAACAGGGCAGGGTTGCTGCTTTCATGCTTTACTTGCTGTCTTCCAGTTTGGTGTAGTGGTTACGTGTGTGGTTTGATTCCCCACTCCTCCACATGCAGCTGCTGGATGACCTTGGGCAAGCCATAGTTCTGATAAGAGCTGTCCTTGAAAAAGCAGTTTCTGTCTGAGCTCTCTCAGCCCCACCTGCCTCACCTGTGGGGAGGGGAAGGGAAAGGAGTTTGTAAGCCGCTCTGAGACACCTTCGGGTAGTGGAGGGTGGGGTAGAAATCCAATCTCTTCTCTTCCATGAGATAGCCTTTGGGCTTGCAGTTGGCTTTTGGCCTAGTTCAGCAAAGCTCTTTTACTCTCAGCCAAAGCTTAAGGTTGCCAACTTCCAGGTAGCACCTGAAGATCTCCCACTATTACAGTCGCTCTCTGGACAACCAAGACCAGTCCTCCTGGAGACAACGGCTGCTTTGGAGGGTGGACTGAGGGACTATATTCTGCTCCCCCCACGCTCCCCAGGCTCAACCCCCCCAAAAGAAATCTCCAGGTATTTCTCAACATAGAGCTGGCAACCCTGTCTTTAAATATTCCAAGTAGGGTTGCCAGCTCCAGGCTGGACATTCCTGGAGTTTTGGGGGTGGGGCTTGGGAGGGGCGGGGCCTCAACAGGGTAAAGTGCCATAGAGTCCACCCTCCAAAGCAGCCTTTTTCTCCAAATGAACTGATCTCTGCAGTCAGGAGAACTGCTATAATTCTGGGAGATCTCCAGCCCCCCTGGGGAAGCCCTCTATAGAATTGTTGACTTGTGCATCGTAGCATTGTGCCCGAAGAAGGCTCTCTCGAAACCAGGGCTATTTTTGGGCAGGAACGCACAGGAACGGAGTTCCGGCTGGCTCCTGAGTTGGCCACGCCCAGCAGGAACTCATTAGCATAACAGGCCACACCCAACAGCAGACACTCATTAGGATTGGCTACATTAGGGGTATGCGGCCTAACATGCAAAGGAGTCCCTGCTACAAAAAAGACCCTGGGTTTTGACAACAAACAAGGTAAACAGAATAAGAAGGAAAAGGTGGGTGTGGCTGGATGACCACACTTCTGGTAACACGGGGGTATGGCCTAATATGCTAATGAGCTGTACTATCAGGGGTGTGGCCTAATATGCGAATGAGTTTCTGCTATTGGGTGTGGCCTATTATGCTAATGAGTTCCTGCTGGGCTTTTTCTACCAAAAAAAGCCTTGCTCGAAACACACCATTTTTGCCTGGGAGGCGTGTCGCTTTGATGCTTGCTGTATCTCTTTTTGGAAGGCGTAACGGCCTGCCGCATCCTTCCATCATTGACGGCTGCTGCATCTCTCGTCTCCCATCAGAAGCAAGCTAGCCTACAGCACTGGAACCTGTCTCTGTATCTGTGGACTTTTCTACGAGATATGTAATGTTCTTTAGGCTTTTGCACTATAATGAGTAAGATACACTAGAGCCAGTTTGGTGTTGTGGTTAAGTGCGTGGACTCTAATCTGGGAGAACCGGGTTTGATTCCCCACTCCTCCACTTGCACCTGGCTGGATGACCTTGGGCAAGCCATATTTCTGACAAGCGCTGTCCTTGAAGAAGAGCAGTTTCTGTCAAGAGCTCTCTCAGCCTCACCCACCTCACAGGGTGTCTGTTGTGGGGAGGGGAAGGGAAAGGAGTTTGTAAGCCGCTCTGAGACACCTTTGGGTAGTGAAGGGCGGGGTATACATCCAATCTCCTCCTCCTCCTCTGTTGTATTCAAGTATATTATTTATATCAATATATGAAGATATAGTAGCATAATAGTACCGTGTGTTTTGTTCTAGCTCGGTGTTTTTCTACGTTTGCTCAACCTTGCCGTGTTTCCCGTGTGTTTGCTGCTACCCCCCCCCCCGGAGCAATGCTCCCTCTAAGCTGTGGAGTCTTGTGAGCAAAGATTCTACTCTGTGAGCTCCTGGCATTAAAGCTGTGAGCCGGCTATTTGTCTGTTGCACATATGCGTTTGCTCTGGAGCCACCCCTTCCGGGGCGAAGACAAACAGGTGTGAGCTGGAGGCTAAAAAAATGGTGAGCTCGCTCACACTAAATCGGCTTAGAGGGAACACTGCCCTGGAGGTTGGCAACCCCAGAGCAGAGGCCGTGTTCCTTTGAATGCCAGTCACTGGGGGGCAGAGGAGAGATGCTCTCTTCCCACCCCAGAGGGACGCAGATGATCATCCCTGAGAACGGACACGACCCATCGTGGTCCACTTCAGCAAGGCAGTTCTCACCAGCCACAATCGTTCAGTGGAACCTCCATGGCCTGCCGCAGCATACCTCTCTCCCACACGCCACAGCAGGAGACAGGCAGCAGGGAGAGGCCATCCCCTTCACGCCTCGCCGGTTGGCTCCCACATCTGCCCAGCAGTTGTTGGAGGCAGGCAGCGGGAAGAGACTGTCTCGGCTCATCCTTCCGGAGCTCTAGGAAGAGCCGGACCGTGGGGGGGGGGGGGCGACCCAGCAGCCCTGCAGTTCCTGCTATTAGCTTCCCCCTCTCCTTCCCGCTGCCATCAGGACGGCTCCCTCGGGGCTCTCCATCACGGCTAATGGAGGCTTTTCCTCTGCCAGAGGCGGCCGCCCATCTCCTTCCTCTTCCCCACCCTAGGCTAAGTGCAGGCAGCCGGAGTTGGCAGGAACCCTAAATGGGGGCTGGGCCCATTTGTTCCTCCCGCTCCCCTGACATTCTCTCTCCCCCCGCCCCCAGCACCCTGGGGAGACTGGCAGGCAGGTGGTGGTGGTGGGTGCCAAGAAGGCTTTTTAGGTGCCCGGTACAAACAGCACCCAAAGCTCCCAGGCTCCGGGGCTGGCAGAAGCCGTTTTCCCTTCTTCGACCACACCCCGGCACTTAGCGAGCTGGGAGGAGAAGATATGTCAGAATCCATTCCGGCTGCAGACAGCACTTCTTGGCCTGCAGCTCGTCTGGAGACACAGGAATACGCGTGAAACGGCTTTGTACTGAATCAGGCCCTTGCTCCATCAAAGTCAGGATCACAGAATCATAGAGTTGGAAGGGACCTCCAGGGTCATGAAGAAAGAGGAGGAGGAGGAGATTGGATTTATACTCCACCCTTCACTCGGAGTCTTAGAATGGCTTACAATCTCCTTTCCCTTCCCCTCCCCACAACAGACACCCTGTGAAGTAGGTGGGGCTGAGAGAGCTCTTTCCAGAACTGCTGTTTCAAGGACAGCTCTGACAGAACTATGGCTTGCCCAAGGTCATCCAGCAGGTGCAAGTGGAGTCCAATCCCCTGCACAATGCAGGAAATTCACAAGTACCTCCCCCTCCACACCCCCAGTAGCTGCTGTTCCGCGCCCAGAAGATGACAAAAAAAACCCCTCCAGGATCTCCAGCCAAGCTGGCCTGGAGAAAAATTGCTTCCTGTCTACCAGTGTTCCCCCTAATCTGAGTTAGTGTGAGCCAGCTCACAGTTTTTTAGCCTCGGCTCACACATTTTTGTCTCAGCTCAGGAAGGAGGGTTCCAGAGCAAACTCATTTATGCAGCAGCCAAATCCCTCGCTCACAATTTTAATGCCAGGAGCTCACAAAGTAGCCTTTTTGCTCTCTTTCACATTGCGGTGGCTCAGAGGTTAAGATGCTGAGTGAGCTCCCGTCTCTTGTTCCAGCTCCTGCCAGCCTAGCAGTCCGAAAGCAAGAAATCGCAAGTAGATAAATAGGTACCGCTTCGGCGGGAAGGTAACAGCGTTCCGTGCGCCTCGGCGTTTAGTCCTGCCGGCCACATGACCACAGAAATGTCTTCAGGCAGCGCCGGCTCTTCGGCTTGGAAACGGAGATGAGCACCGCCCCCTAGAGTCGGATTCGACTAGCTTTCGAGCAAGGGAAACCTTTACCTTTTACCTTTACTGCCTGATACTGGAAATGCCAGGGATTGAACCTGGGACCTTCTGCATGCCAAGCAGATGTTCTACCACTATAACCACAGCACGTCTGCGGCAGGGGGGGTGTTCTCTGTCGTTAGTCCAACCAAATGCACTTTGCACGTGCTCAGAAGCCCTTTTCCTGGAATCTTGCTTTGGGGTTTCCAAGCCTAAGCCTTTAAATATATATATACATTCTGGCACAGTCAGCTCCATCCAACAATAGAAGGGAAGGGGCCAGAGGTCAGCAACAAACGGCACCAATAGCTCCATCTCTGATTCTCTCCCCTTACAGGAGCCTGGCAGGTGATTGGAAAGGTATCCTCCAGAGACCCCAGACAGCCAGACGAGAGAGAAAAGATCTGAATCTATATGAGGCAGCTTCCTAAAAATTACCCTAACTGCCAGCCCATAACAACCATCCAAGAAAGGACAGAGGCTCGCTGCATAAATGCCTTGGCTCCGAATGGCTCCAACCAGCCGCTCTGCTGTGTATCTGCAATAAATAGCAACACACAACTCTGATTCTCGTCTGATTTTTCTCCCCCAAACGGACAGGGCTGTTGCGTCCAGCAACGTTATATGGACATGTGAAATGAGAGACAGTTTGGTGTAGGGGTTAGGAGCACAGACTCTAGTCAGGGAGAACCGGGTTTGATTCCCTGCTCCTCCACATGCAGCTGCTGGTGTGACCTTGGGCCAGTCACAAGTTCTCTCAGAGCTGTTCTCTCAAGGGCAGTCCCCGGAAGAGCTCTCTCGGCCCCACCTACCTCACAGGGTGTCTGTTGTGGGAAGAGAAAGATTGAGAAGAGATTGGATTTATATCCTTGCCCTTCACTACCCGGAAGAGTCTCAGAGCGGCTTACAATCTCCTTTCCCCTCCCCACAACAGACACCCTGTGAGGTAGGTGGGGCCGAGAGAGCTCTTTTGAGAACTACTCGTGAGAGAACAGGTCTGAGAGAGCCATGTTTGACCTGAGGTCACACCAGCAGCTTCACGTGGAGCAGTGGGGAATCAAACCTGGTTCTCTCAGATTAGGGTCTGCGCTCCTAACCACTAAACTGGCAAGAGGAAGGGGAAGGAGATTGTAAACTCTGAGACACCTTCAGGTAGTGAACGGCAGGGTATAAATCCAATCTCTTCTTTTCTTCTTCTCCATTACACTGAGTCAGAGTGTTTAGGCATCTAATGCTGCGGGCCATGGCCAGTGTTCCCTCTAAGCTGAGTTAGTATGAGTTAGCTCACAGTTTCTTTAGCCTCCGGCTCACAGATTTTTGATTTAGCTCGGGAAGGAGGGCTCCAGAGCAAACTAATTCATGCAGCAGCCAAATCGCTCGCTCGCAGCTTTAATGCCAGTCGCTCACAAAGCAGCATTTTTGCTCACAAGGCTCCACAGCTTAGAGGGAGCATTGGTCATGGCTCAGTGGTACAGCAAGTGCTTTGCATGCAGGAGGTCCCAGGTTCAATCCCCGGCATCTCCAGTTAGAAGGATCAGGTAGGAGGTGATGGGAAAGACCTCTGCCTGAGACCCTGGAAGAGCCACTGCCAGTCTGAGTGGACAATCCTGACCTTGATGGAACGGTGGTCTGATTCAGTATTAGGCGAGTTCCTGTGTACTTCACCAGAGGGGGGTCGTTATGAGGATAAAATGGGGGAGAAATGATACTGGAACCAGTTTTGGGTCGCCATTGCAGGGAAAGATAGGGTACACAGGAAACTGAAAGGTCTGGGTCAGTGCTATTGAGAAGCATTTGTGCTCTGCCTAATCACAGCTGGGGATGTGGGCTATGCTCTCTGCACATTCTCAGAAGCACCGTTATTCTGCAGCTGAATCTCCATCGCCTGGCGCTGACAAGCAGATTCTTTCAACTGTTCATTGGACTGTTGTCTATTGTGGCTGTGAACATGTGGAATTCACTGCTGCCGGAAGTGGTGGCAGCTACAAGCACAGACAGCCTCAAGAGGGGATTGGATAAACATCTGGAGCAGAGGTCCATCAGTGGCTATTGGTCACAAGGTGTAGATGGAACACTCTGTCTGAAGCAGGGATGCTCTGTCTTCTTGGTGCTTTGGGGGGGGCACAGTGGGAGGGCTTCTGGAGTTCTGGCCCCACTGGTGGACCTCCTGATGGCACCTGGTATTTTTGACCACTGTGTGCCACAGAATGTTTATTTATTTATTTATTTATACTTTCAACTTGTATCCCACTCAAACCCCGAGGGGTCTCTGAGCGGCTTACACAATTTCTGTATCCCTATCTATGGCCACATAGTCAGGGGTGGGGGCTGCCCTACCGGCACCCAGTGGTGGGACTCGCTGTTTCTCGGCTTGGCCCCGGCTCGGCTCGGCTCGGCTCGACTCCTCTTCTCCTTCCGGTCGTCCTCGGAATCGGCTGTTCTTTCAGTGGGCCCATCTGACACGCGGTTCGGCACGGCTCCGGCTACGTCCCTCTGGCTCCGCCGTGCCTGCGCCTCTACGTCCTTGCGCCTTCTGGCTCCGCCTCCGCCGTCATCCGATTCACCGCTGGTGTTGCGCCTCTTTGCCGTGTTGGGCTGGATGGACCATTGGCCTGATCCAACATGGCTTCTCTTATGTTCTTTTGACTCGGATACAGGCGGAAGTCCCCATCCGCATAAAATTTCTCCACCGCATGCCTAAATGTATCTCACTACTGTGAGCGAAGCCTCCCTCCTTGGCTTACGGTAAAGGATTCTCCTTGCTTGTTATTTCCTTCCCTTAGGGAGGAAGTCATTGAAACCAGATCACTGATAACGCTTTTATTCACCGAGGCGTGTGCATGCGGGGCGGGTGGGGAGGTTGCAGTTGTACATCAACAGCTATCAAGCCCAGTCCAGCGTGAGGAAAGAACACGTGTGGGCTCTCTCTGATTGGTGGTCCCATCACCGAAGCCTGGTGTGTATTCCGAGTTCTCAGGGATATTGCGTTGCGCACCCTCAGGATTGTTTTTAAAAACCTGAAATGAAAAGCAAGCTTCGAGTCCTCGTGGCTGAGAAACGCTTGAAAAATGTAAGCTGTGCTCGGTGACATAGAAGAAGGCTCGGAGACAACCCTCCGTCTAGCTTAGGCTTCCCCAACGTGGTGCCCGCGAGCACCAAAGCACCCACCAGTACTTCCCTTTGTGTCCACTGAGCTTGTCAGGAAGTGGGTGGGGCCATTTTAAGGCAGGGCTTGAAAAGTACTGGGTTCGCCACATGGAGGACTCAGACAACGACATGCGTTTGCACACGTTGCACACTGGAACTGCAAAACGGCCCTGCAAGGCCAACTATATACACACCCACCCAGCTCACCCACAGTCCCATTGGAGGGTTTGAATTTCCCGCCAAAGTTCCTATTGGTTCATGCTGGGGGAACTAGGATCCTAAGTTCGTATTGTCTGGGGGAGCTAAGCTCTTGACTGTCGTCGCGGACCCCTGGTGGCGGTCCATGTACATAACAGGGCTTATTGCCGTCCCTCATTTGCTGGAGGCTAAGGACTGGCAGAAGTCCGGCAAGCAGGGCTATTTTGGGGCAGGAACGCACAGGAACGGAGTTCCAGCTGGCTCCCAAGTTGGCCACGCCCAGCAGGAACTCATTAGCATAATAGGCCACACCCAACAGCAGAAACTCATTAGGATTGGCTACATTAGGGGTGTGTGGCCTAACATGCAAAGGAGTTCCTGCTACAAAAAGGCCCTGGGTTTTGACAACAAACAAGGTCAACAGAATAAGAAGCAAAAGGTGGGTGTGGCTGGATGAGCACACTTCTCGCAATGTGGGGGTGTGGCCTAATATGCTAATGTGTTTCTGCTGTTGGGTGTGGCCTATTATGCTAATGAGTTCCTACTGGGCTTTTTCTACAAAAAAAGCCCTGCTGGCAAGCAACTGGGTTTTCTTTAATCAGAGGATGGTTCCGTTTCCCCGTCAGGATTTCCTTCTTCCCAGGAGATGTGAGGAGGGAGGGATTCTGTTTGGCTCCACCTCCTGTGGCAGCCATTTTGGGGGTGATGCTCACCACGACCCCTCTCAAAATCCCAAAGGTGCCTTCAGGAGGAGGAAGAGGAAAAAGAAGAGGAGGAGGAGGAGACTGGATTTCCACCCTTCACTTGGAGTCTCAGAGCAGTTTACAATCTCCTTTCCCTTTCCCTCCCCGCAACAGACACCCTGTGAGGTAGGTGGGCCTGAGAGAGCTCTTTTGAGAACTGCTCCTGAGAGAACAGCTCTGAGAGAACAGTGACTGACCCAAGGTCACCTGGCTGGCTTCATGTGGAGGAGTGGGGAATAAAACCCAGTTCTCCCAGATTAGAGTCCACTCCCTTAACCACCAGTCTAGCTTCCTCGGATTTCTATTCAAGGCACAAATGCTACATATTTCTGAAAATGTCAGTGTCTGCAAAATTTACCAGGATCAGCAAAAAATCCAGTTCCTCCGAGCCAGGTTTCTCTCTCCCCTCCTCTCCTTTGCTGCAATTTCAGCATCCAAGAAAGGACAGAGAGCACCCGCTTAAAAGCGACGGATGCTGCTGCTCCACACCTCCTTCGACAAATGCATTAAGCCAAAAGGGACTGGTTACTTATAGAGGGGTTTTTTTGGGTGTTTTTTTTTTAAAGGAAACCTCCTCTAATGGTCACAGAGGAAATCCTTCCCTTTCCAAACGGCAGATGGAGGCAGCCGACCAGGATCCAGCGTCTGCCAACCCATTCCAGTCAGAAGAACCCGTCAGTACAGTCAATTATTTGCACAGATCAGGGTTATTTTTGGGCAGGAACGCACAGGAACGGAGTTCTGGCTGGCTCCCAAGTTGGCCACGCCCAGCAGGAACTCATTAGCATAATAGGCCACACCCAACAGCAGAAACTCATTCGGATTGGCTACATTAGGGGTGTGTGGCCTAACATGCAAAGGGGTTCCTGCTCCAAAAAAAGCCCTGGGTGTTGACAACAAACATGGTAAACGGAATAAGAATCAAAAGGTGGGTGTGGCTGGATGAGCACACTTCTGGTAACATGGGGGGTGTGACCTAATGAGTTTCTGCTGTTGGGTGTGGCCTGTTATGCTAATGAGTTCCTGCTGGGCTTCTTCTACAAAAAAAAAGCCCTGCCACAGATCTTATCCCAAATTCCAAAGCAGCGGGCCAGATCACAACTCATCCCAATGTATTGCAACAGCTATTCGGAAGCTTCAACAAGCTTGGCAGAAGGATTGTGGTGATGCCTTTACTGACAAACACTGGAGTAGTCTATGGCAGGGGTGTCAAACATGAGGCCCGGGGGCCAGATCAGGCCCCCGGAGGGCTTCCATCAGGCCCGCAGTGGAACTGGCCATCTCCTACTTCCAGTTCGGCTGCTGCTGCGCCATAGCTTGCTTCGCCAGACTCTCTTAATCACCCGGCCATTTCATGTTTTCCCCTGGGTCCTAGACTCAGAACTGTGAGCATGAGATTTCTGTGGTGAATGTCAATAAATCAAAAGTAGGTTTGCAGCTTACAGAGCTAATGTTTGAAGCATGTTTTTATTTTAAGTAAAAAAAACCCTTTGTGTTTGTGTCCTTTATAAAGTTTATATCTCCGCTACCTGGCATTACATTTTATGACACACATGGCCTGGCCCAACAAGGTCTCACTTATGTCAGATCTGACCCTCATGACTTCGACACCCCTGGTCTATGGGATTCTTATCTCTATACTACTAAATCATTGAATATAAACTTACAAAACTTTTGAGATATATTCTGGGTGGTATATGGCTCCAATGTACCTCTTTCAGTGCAAATTTAAAACGAATTCTAGTTGTTGGAAAGGCTGTGGCCAAGCAGGGACTTTTTTACATTGCTGGTGGGAGTGCCCAAAAATATCTAGTTTTTGGACAAATATAATTTCAGTTCTTAACAAAATTCTGGATGACTCAATACCTAATACCCTTGAATCTATATTACTTAATTTCTGGCCAGATCTATCCTTATCAAACCATAAAACTGAATTAGCCGCTTTATTGATTACAGCAGCCAAAATTCTGATAGCTCAACTTTTGAAACAAGCTACAATACCTTCTCTGAAACAACGGTTCTCTAAAACAGGGGACACTGCAGTAATGGATAAAATTGCAACCCAACTGATAGTGCCAGAGTCTCCTACAAAGGCATATGATTTTGCTGAGAAATGGTTTCCCTTTTTTGACTATGTGACTTCAAATCCTAAAGGAGCATGTGTACTACCTAGAAAATATACGGACTTCGTATTTTATTAACCATGGTCCTGCTCATTAATGTAATTCAAACCTTAGTATTGGTGTATCTATTGTATAGGATACGTTCTATATTTGTGTTATTTGTTATTTGTGTTTTTGTGTAAGGTTTTCCTTGCTCAAAAGCCAGTCGAACTCTAGGGTTGCGGTGCTCATCTCCGTTTCCAAGCCGTAGAGCAAGCGCTGTCCGAAGAAGTTTCCGTAGTCATGTGGCTGGCGTGACTAGATGCCGAGGCGCACGGAACGCTGTTACCTTCCCACCAAAGCAGTACCTATTTATCTACTTGCAACTTCTTTCTGGGTTTGGTGTAGAGCCAGTTTGGTGTAGTGGTTAAGTGTGCAGACTCTAATCTGGGAGAACCGGGTTTGATTCCCCACTCCTCCACTTGCACCTGCTGATGTGACCTTGGGTCAGTCACAAGCTCTGGCACAGCTGTCCTTGAAAAAGAGCAGTTTGTGTCAGAGTTCTCTCAGCCTCACCCACCTCACAGGGTGTCTGTTGTGGGGAGGGGAAGGGAAAGGAGATTGTAAGCCGCTCTGAGACTTCAAGTGAAGAGCGGGGTATAAATCCAATCTCTTCTCTTCTTCTTCTTCTTCTTGCTTTTGAACTGCTAGGTTAGCAGGAGCTGGAACCAGAGACGGGAGCTCGCTCCGTCATGTGGCACTCGGGTCTCGAACTGCTGAACTACCGACCTTCAAGCCTGCAGTTCAGCGTCTTAACCATCGAGCCACCGCAGCTCTGTTATTTGTGTACTTGTTGTTAAAAGTTAGATAAACTAAAAAATGTATGTTAAAAAAAAAAAGAAGAAGTCTGGGATGGACAGGCACTGCCTCAGGACACCTCTCAATGAATTGTTGGGAAACATGGCAAGCACACAAAGCTAGTATCAGAACCAAATCTGCCCCGGGCCTCAATCCAGCAGCTGAACTGCAGAAGCAAGCCCCTGAGCATACACAGAGTAGCTTCCCTCCCCAGCACAGCATGAACCACTGCTTATCACCGCATTTTTAGCTGCAATGAACATTCTTATGGGATGCCCTGCGCACATCCTTATTGTAAACAGCGAGGTCGGCTGAAAAAACAGCCAAGGATTTTTCTGTTGTGCCCAGATCCAGACCTAGCCGCGAGTTCGAGGGCAGAGGAAGAGGGGGGCAGCCGGGCAAACGCCCCACTGGACTGAAAATGTCACCGAGATCCCTGCAGCCCGGCACATTTAAAAATATATATTTTTTAATTGATTTTTCAACTAAACGTTAGTAAGAGAGGTTCCTGAGTGGATAAGTTTGGTGTAGTGGTTAAGTGCACGGACCCTAATCTGGGAGAACTGGGTTTGATTCCCCACTCCTCCACTTGTAGCTGCTGGATGATCTTGGGCAAGCCGTAGTTCTGATAAGAGCTGTTCTTGAAAAAGAGCAGTTTCTAAGCCACTCTGAGACAACTTTGGGTAATGAAGGGCGGGGTATAAATCCAATCTCCTCTTCTTCTTCTTTTACCTCACAGGATGTCTGTTGTGGGGAGGGGAAGGGAAAGGAGTTTGTAAGCCGCTCTGAGACTCCCTTGGGTAGTGAAGGGCGGGGTATAAATCCAATCTCCTCCTCTTCTTCTTCTACCTCACAGGGTGTCTGTTGTGGGGAGGGGAAGGGAAAGGAGTTTGTTAGCCGCTCTGAGACACCTTTGGGTAGTGAAGGGCGGGGTATAAATCCAATCTCCTCTTCTTCTTTTACCTCACAGGGTGTCTGTTATGGGGAGGGGAAGGGAAAGGAGTTTGTAAGCCGCTCTGAGACTCCCTTGGGTAGTGAAGGGCGGGGTATAAATCCAACCTCTTCTTCTTTTACCTCACAGGGTGTCTGTTGTGGGGAGGGGAAGGGAAAGGAGTTTGTAAGCCGCTCTGAGACTCCCTTGGGTAGTGAAGGGCGGGGTATAAATCCAATCTCTTCTCTCTTCTTCTTCTTCCATGGGAGGTAGTGGGCTCTCCTTCTTGGGAGGTTTTCAAACAGAGGCTCGATGGCCATCCGACAGCCATGCGGATTCTATGAACTTAGGCAGATCACGAGAGGGAGGGCAGGAAGGGTCGCCTCAGTGCTTGGTTCTCCTGGCCTTTTCTTACTCGTCCACGGAAATGCCGATTGCCACTTTGGGGTCAGGAAGGAATTTTCCTCCAGGCCAGGTTGGCCCAGGGATCCTGAAGGGTTTTTGGCCTTCCTCTGGGCATAGAGCAGGAGGTCACTGGGGGAGTGGGGGGTTAGTTGTGAATATCCTTACAATGTGCAGGGGGGTTGGATTAGATGACCCTTGAGATCCCTTCCAACTCTATGATTCTATATTTCTGTTCATTTTAATTGCTGTAAGCTGCTCCAGGAACTAATTTTGTTGACTGAAAAACAGAGGGTTTAAAAAATAAAGAGCCAGTTTGGTGTAGTGGTTAAGAGTGCGGACTCTAATCTGGGAGAACCGGGTTTGAGTCCCCACTCCTCCACTTGCACCTGCTGATGTGACCTTGGGTCAGTCACAAGCTCTGGCACAGCTGTCCTTAAAAAAGAGCAGTTTCTGTCAGAGCTCTCTGCTCCACCTGCCTCACAGGGTGTCTGTTGTGGGGAAGGGAAGGGAAAGAAGTTTGTAAGCCGCTCTGAGACACCTTTGGGTAGTGAAGGGTGGGGTATAAATCCAATCTCTTCTTCTTCTTCTTCTTCTAAATAAATAAATAAATAAAAATAAGCAATTCTTCCAACCATCACGCCAGGCAGGATGTGCCCCTATTGCAGGTGGCATTCTGACAGAGGCGACATTCAAACTGAGGGCATCCCCGATACACAGCTGAATCTCATCATAATGCCCCTGTATAAATCGATGGTGCGACCTCATTTGGAGTACTGTGTGCAGTTCTGGTCACCACACCTCAGAAAGGATATTATGGCACTGGAAAAAGTGCAGAAAAGGGCGACTAGAATGATGAAAGGGTTGGAACACTTTCCCTATGAAGAAAGGTTAAAGCGCTTGGGGCTCTTCAGCTTGGGGAAACGACGGCTGAGGGGTGACATGATTGAGGTTTATAAGATTATGCATGGGAAAGAGCATGTAGAGAAAGAAGCACTTTTCTCCCTTTCTCACAAGACAAGAACTCTGGTGGGCACTCCATGAAATTGCTGAGCGGTCGGGTTAAAATAAAAGGAAGTCCTTCTTCACCCAAAGAGTGATTCACACATGGAAAACCCACACCGAATCCGAAAACGGTGAGTTAAAATGTAGTTTATTCCTTAAATAAAATCCCGGTAAGTAATTTTGCAGTTTGGCACAGCAAAAAGAAAAATATATATATATATGTAACTCCCCCCCCCCCCCCCGACATACATACAAAACAAAGAAATGAGAAGAAGAAAAAAGTCATACAGTGTTCTGGCGAGGGCGATCGGGTCAAGTCAGTCAGGAAGAGATCGGAAGTCAAGTACAGATCCAGTTAAGGGAGAGGCGAGGCAAAGCTGGGGAGGGGGTGTTCCATAACAGGTTGTGGGATGAACCACAGGACTGAGTCAAGACAGGAATTTAAAAACAGGAAGTGGGGGGGGCAGGCAGCTGAGGCCACATTGCTGGCAAGACACCGAGCACAGATGCTAGACAGGGATGAGCAAAGGGAGAGGGGGGGGGGGGGGGACCCATCCTGTTTCACGATT
>NW_015171539.1:477349-513499 GCF_001447785.1 Gekko japonicus
GACAGGGGGGGGAGTGGTGGGGAACCACAAGCAAGCGGAACAGGCCGGCCCCAGGGTACTTTTGTGTGGTCATCCCACCCCCCAAAATAGGACCCCTGAACGCCAAAAAAACGTCGACAAGGAAAAGAAAATAATTTAAGAGTACTTTTAAAAGCAAACATTAAAAAAGATCACCAAATAAAACACAGAGGCAAAACATCGGCGGGAAGGAATGAGAGGAAATACCCTGTTAGTGATGGGGGTCGGGGAGAAATTGGGCGACGGTCTCAGCAACAACCCGGCACCCGCCCCCCTCGAAAGAAAAGGAAGACTCGGCGCAGGACGGTAAGGCGAAATGTTAGGGACGAAAGCTACACCGAACGTCACAGAGAGGTGCAAAAAGGGACTCCCCCCCCCCCCCCCAGAGGGAGAGACGCCCCCCCCCCATCCCGTGACGAGAGAGAGAGAGAGAAGGCCTGCAGCTGAGAAGGACGGGCGAGAAAACACCTGTCTGGGAGTCTAGTGTTACACACAAGGATCATGAGAGACTGCCTGATACTAAGGTAGATTCCAGAGACTAATACTGCCTCCTGGTGGTAGCTTGAAGCACCACACACCTGGTTACGGAAGCTCGAAGGGGAAGAAGGGGGTACGGCAACGGGAGTCCAACAACGGCACGATTCACGGGGAATCAGGACTGCAAAGCCAATGCACACAACCCCCCCCTTTCATACGTGCAGCACAGAGATTCTACCAAGCAGCGCAAAATGGCTCCGGCGCAGGAAACCCCTGGTCCTGCCAACCCCCGAAACAGCTGTATGACGGACACACAGCCCCGGAGGGTTCCCCCCCCCATCTCCGCAGGGCCACATGGGAAATCCAGAACCACCTGCTGGATTTCAGGCCGTTGGACAACTACTCAAGGTACAGCAGGTCTTGCTAGGGAATGCTGGGAAGAGGGAGACGTCGCCCAAAGGGGATTGGGGGAGTCAAAAGCCCATGTGCCAAACGCACTCGGGCTAGTGTTTAAATGCCAAACTACTGAAATCGGGGTGGGAATCAGGGGGAGGGGACTGGCGGTGGGAGGATAAGACCCCGGCCACTCCTCCTCGCCCGGCCTCGGTCGAGAAGAGGGGGCGCGTGAGCCCGTGCAGGCAGGCCTCAATCGTCTGCAACGTTTCCATTTGTTCTGTACGTTTTAGTTTGTCAGCCACTGTGGTGGCTCTCGTAAGGGCAGAAAAGCAGGAGAGACATTTTGTGAATAAATAGTAACCAGTTCCCGGAAAGACAACACGGCCCCCCCTATCTCTCCGTGTCTCCGGCTCTACAGTCGGGGAAGAAGACGGGAGACTTTTTGCTGTGTGCTGGGCCCGAGGATGGGGGAGAGGAGAGGGGCGGTGCGGTGCAGATCCCATGCTGAAACGAGAGGGGAGGGGTCGGGGGGCAGCGTTCTAATCGGCACAGGGAAGGACTCCAACGAGAGCAATTCAGTTTCTGTTTCCATGGAAGCCACCCCACTCAGGACGGGGCGCAGGGAAGGGCGGCGGACTGATTTCTTGCCCCCAGCTTCTACGGGGCTCGGAAAGCGCTGCTGGCTGCCCCGGTGGCTGCGTTGGCGGCCGCTGTGCGCACCGTCTGGTTGGAGAAAACGCCGGCGGCGAACTCCTCCTGTGCCTTCTGGAAGCTGGCCCCGGTGCGGCGGTAGAGAGAGTGGATCTGCGGGGAGAAAGGAGGGGGGAGAAAGTGAATCGGTTGCTACGTTTTTTATTCAGCTGCCCCTCCCGGAGCCAAGAGCCATGCCGATGCTGTTCCCCCACCTTTTAACCTTTACAACAGAGGTGATCGAGAGAACGTTTTCTCCCTCTCCCAAACTTGAAGGCATCCAATGAAGCTGATGGGCAGCAGGTTCAGGGCGGACAAAAGGAAATACTACTTTACACAGAGAGGGATTAAATGTCGAATTCGCTGGCAGAGGTTTAGACAGCTTTAAAAGAGGGTTAGATAGATTCATGGAGGAGAGGTCTATCAGTGGCTGCTAGCCATGGTGACTAAATGGAGCCTCCACATTCAGACACAGCCAGCCTGTGAATCCCAGTGCCAGGAGGCAACATAGGGGAAGGCCTCGGCCTCTATGCCCTGTTGTTGGCCCTCCAGAGGAACTGGTTGAGGCCCCTGTGTGAGACGGGATGCTGGACTAGATGGATCCTCACTGGTCTGACCCAGCAGGGCTCTTCTGATGTTCTTATCAGGGGAAGGCCTCAGCCTCTCTGCCCTGTTGTTGGCCCTCCAGAGGAACTGGTTGAGGCCACTGTGTGTGACAGGATGCTGGACTAGAGGGACCCTCACTGGTCTGACCCAGCAGATCCAGCAGGGCTGTTCCGATGTTCTTATGAGGGGAAGGCCTCGGCCTCTCTGCCCTGTTGCTGGCCCTCCAGAGGAACAGGTTGGCCACTGTGCAAGACGGGATGCTGGACTAGATGGACTACTGGTCTGATCCAGCAGGGCTCTTCTTACATTCTTTTCAGGGGAAGACCTCGGCCTCTTTGCCCTGCTGTTATCCCACCAGAGGAACTGGCTGGCCGCTGTGTGAGACAGAATGCGGGGACAGAGGGACCCTCACCTTATTTCGTAGCCTGGCTAACAATCTAATAAGCTGCCTTCTTATTGCTAATTCAGTGGAAACTGACCAACAAGGGGAAATCTGACACTTCCTGAGACAGAAATTCTTGATATCAAAATGGTTAGGGGGGGAAATAATACACTGCAGGGGGGGGGGAGCAACATCATTGGAACTGGCGCAGGGGCTTTGTTTTAAGACAGCACAAGGAAAAACCCTGGCCAGTTCTGCGAAAAAGGTCCAGTTTTTCACTATGCCACGGGTCCCCAATGTGGTGCCCGTGGCCGCCATGGGAGCTGCCAACACGTTCCCTGGAGATCTACCAAGTGTTTTTAAAAGTGGTCGAAGTCTTCTGACCAGCAAGGGTTCTGATGGACTGTGCAGATTTTTTGCAAATGTTGCTTCGCAGCACCTGCCACCACAGCGGAAGGCTCTGCACTGCGTGACTGAAGTTCAGCTGTGGCAGCCATTTTGTGGCTGGCTCCGCCTCCTGCGGCAGCCATTTTGTGGCTGGCTCCGCCTCCTGCGGCAGCCATTTTGTGGCTGCACCCACTATGCCTTGTCAGGATTCCAAATGTGCCTGCAGGCTCAAGAGCGGGGGGGTGCGGGGGCGCGCACTAGGCCTTTGCAACCACAAGACCACCTGACTGGACTTGATCCATGACTGGACCACTTGACGATTGATTGATTTGGCCTTAAAAAGCTGACTGAATACTGTTGCTCCTCACAATCCTTCCACAAACACATGTAAGAATCTCTGGGAAATGCCAAGTGAAAGGCCAGATTGGGTGCACTTAGCTCAAAGGGGCGTGGTGGGAAGGATCAGGGTTTTGCCTCAAGACGGCGGAGTTTTACGACCTGCACGTAGTATACTAGTTTAGCAAAGCAAAACAAAAATTAGGTTTCTAGTCCTCACGCGTCTGTGGAGACAGGCTTCAAAGTGCGTAGGTGACGCCAGGCAAACCCAAACAACCTGCACAATATCGCCGCTGTGCCACTGAACAACCCGGCTCCCAAAGCTGTTCCACTTTCTCTTTGTTGTTGTTTTGCTTCTGATGATCAAGCGGAAGAGATTTGCGGAGCCGCGGATTGCTCACCGGCATCTCCGGCGGATGAAGCCTTCCCCACTCTCTCAGATTACAGCAGCAACGGCCCACAGGCGAGTAAGAAAGGGCCAGGGAAATGCGGATTGCCACTTTGGGGTCAGGAAACAATTGTTCACCAGCCCAGTTTGGCCCAGGGATCCTGGAGGTTTTTTGGTCACCTTCTGGGCATGGAGTGGGGGTCACTGGGGCAGTGGGGGGGGGAGGCATTTGTGTATTTCCTGCATTGTGCAGGGGGTTGGACTAGATGACCCTGGAGGTCCCTTCTGACTCTACGATTCAGTGAAACTTGATTTGCTGCTTTGCTTTTTTTAGAAGAGAAGAAGAGAAGAGATTGGATTGATCCCCCGCCCTTCACTACCCAAAGGGGTCTCAGAGCGGCTTACAAACTCCTTTCCCTTCCCCTCCCCACAACAGCCACCCTGTGAGGTAAAAGAAGAAGAGAAGAGATTGGATTGATCCCCCGCCCTTCACTACCCAAAGGGGTCTCAGAGCGGCTTACAAACTCCTTTCCCTTCCCCTCCCCACAACAGCCACCCTGTGAGGTAAAAGAAGAAGAGAAGAGATTGGATTGATCCCCCGCCCTTCACTACCCAAAGGGGTCTCAGAGCGGCTTACAAACTCCTTTCCCTTCCCCTCCCCACAACAGGCACCCTGTGAGGCAGGTGGGGCTGAGAGAGCTCTGACAGAAACGGCTCTTTCTCAAGAACAGCTGTGCCAGAACTATGGCTTGCCCAAGGTCATCCAGTGGAGGAGTGGGGAATCAAACCCGGTTCTCCCAGATTAGAGTCCGCGCACTTATCCACTACACCAAACTGGCTCTCAGTTTTTAAAGTCAGCTGGATTCTGAACCAAATCCCACACTCGCCATGCTCCCAGCTCTTCTGCATATGGGCAGCTAATCATCCGACGCACGTGGCCCATTTTACACAGCTGCAAAGGGGCTGTATTGAGAGCAACTGTGCCTGAGGGCACTCCAGGTCCTTGATACAGAACTAAAATATGGCTGCCTTGTTAAATTTTCTACCGACTTTCCCCAGAGGACTGTAACGTCAAAACACAAATCCGTAGAAACACCCATAAAAGCCAGTGTGGTAGAGTGGGGGGGACTAGGGTCTGGGAGACCCAGGTTCGAATCCTGCTTGGCCACGGAAGCTCGCTGGGTGACCGTGGGCAGTGTTCCCTCTAAGCTGAGTTAGTGTGAGCTAGCTCACAGTTTTTTAGCCTCTAGTTCACACATTTTTGTCTTGGCTCAGGAAGGAGGGCTCCAGAGCAGCGTTCCCTCTAAGCTGAGTCAGTGTGAGCTAGCTCACCATTTTTTAGCCTCCAGCTCACCCAGTTTTGTCTCCGCTCAGGAAGGAGGGCTCCGGAGCAAACTGATCTATGCAGCCGCCAAAGCGCTCGCTCGCAACTTTAATGCCAGCCGCTCACTAAGTAGAATTTTTTGCTCACAAGACTCCACAGCTCAGAGGGAACATTGCTCCAGAGCAAACTAGTTTATGCAGCAGCCAAATGGCTCGCTCACAACTTTAATGCCAGTCGCTCACAAAACAGAATTTTTGCTCACAAGACTCCACAGCTTAGAGGGAACATTGACCGTGGGCCAGTCACTCTCTCTCTCAGCCTAACCTACTTCACAGGGTTTCTGCGAGGATTAAACGGAGGAGAGGAGAACACCGTAAGCCGCTCTGGGTCCTTGTTGCGCAGAAAGGAGGGGCGTTAATAAAGTAAAGAATAAGAGTAAATAATTGTTTTAAAAAGAAGAGAAGAGATTGGATTTATACCCCGCCCTTCACTACCCAAAGGTGTCTCAGAGCGGCTTATAAACTCCTTTCCCTTCCCCTCCCCACAACAGACACCCTGTGAGTGAGGTGGGGCTGAGAGAGCTCTGACAGAAACTGCCCTTCAGAGAACAGCTCTGAGAGAACTTGTGACCGACCCAAGGTCACACCAGCAGCTGCATGTGGAGGAGTGGGGAATGAAACCCGGTTCTCCCAGATTAGAGACCGCGCTCCTAAACCACTACACCAGACTGACTTTGCGAGACACAAATAACCGCCTTCATTTTATCCTAATCTTCTCCCAAGTTCAGGGCAGCACACACGAAACTCCTCCCTCCTTCGTTTAATCCTCACAACGAACCTGTGAGGTAGGCTGGGAGGAGAGTGACCAGTGGCAGGCCCCCAGCCACACCCCACCCTGCCACTGGTGACACAAAGACTCCCAGCAACGAATCGGCAGCGCTGTGAGCGGAGGGGGAAAGGGCGGTTGGAGAAGGTGAAAGAAGAGTGAACCCCCCCTCCCCTCCCCTCCCCTCCCCACGCTTACCCGCTTCAGCATAACGACACCCAGCACCGCCACCGCCGTGAAGAGCGTGGCCACCAGCATCATGAGAATGGCCACGGCGGTATTCTCCTTCAGCGCCGAGAGGCTCACGATCCAGCCACTGCGATGGGGCAGGTTGCAGGGTGGGAGAGAAAGATGTTAAGGAAGCGCTAGGAGGAGTGGGTCAATGCAATTCATAAATCACACACTCCTATGCGGCTTGCGGAGCAGGGCATTCGTATCCGGCCCCTCAGCTCAGGGCGCAGCCTCTCACAGCCTCAGTAACATCAATAAGCAGGCCCGTAGCCAGGATTTTGTGGCTTGTGGGGCCATTTCCCCCCCCTGGTGGGGCTGAATTTCTCATTGCAGAAAGAAAAGCCATTTAGCCAATAGGAAGCTGTGACCAGGATAGCTCTCTAAATTGCAAGCTGCCAACCAGTTTAGATGACAGTCCTCAGCTGCCGCAAGTTAATCACCTCTGCCAGCCTAAGCAACAATCCTGATAACAAGCCGGCAGGTGGGGGTGATGACTTCTAGAGTTAAGAAAGCCAAAACTTAGGCAGAAAAACTCTCTTAAAGGGGGCCAGTTTCTTGACACAGAGTTAGAAAGGATCCTAGAGGTCACCTACTCCAACCCCCTTAGTGCGGGAATTAGTCAACTACAGCACCCCACTCTGCTTAAAGGAGCGCACGCCTTTAAAAAAATTTACAGGAGAAATCCTTGTGGGGCTGTGCCTTTAAGAAAGGCGGCAGGGCCCCCAAAAGCTCCACCGTAGCTATGGGCCTGTCAATAAGAGGACGGGTTGGATCCTCTCACTCAGCTAAAGCTCAGAGCCTTCTGCTGGCGGAAGGCTCTGCGTTTCGCCAAGTGGTCGGATTCAACCTGTTCTCTCATTGACAGCAATATTATTGATGCTGTTGTTAGTGTTTAATGAACAGTCACAGTCAAAATGAAACAAAAGGAGCTTCCAAACCCTTCCTTCAAGCAGAGGACGTTTTGCGGTTTCTTGAGCCCTCCCAGACACCACTTCTCTCGTACCCAGTCAGGATAAAAGGGTTGGAGATGCAGGCTGGGTATGTGACAGCAAGCCTTTGGCCGAGAGCTTGCCACGACGCCTGAGGTGATTTCGTTGGTGTGGTTAAAAGACAAGGGTGGAGCATCACAGATTAAATAATTCAGCTGTTACCGCACGCCTTTTCAAAGCAAGTGACTGGAAGCAGGGTTAGCCTTCTAGCTCCTGCGGTACGGTTACACACACACACCCAGTTGATGAATAAATTAACACGTAGCAACAAGAAAAGAAAGCACCCAGTTGAACCATGGAGACTGTGGCAGCACATTATTGTGCTAAACTAGGACAGTGAGCAACGGGGGGGGGGGGGGGGAGAACAGCCGAGACGCCCTGGGTCAGATCCCATACATCCGTTCAGATCAGGATTCGAGTCCAGCAAGCCTCAGAGACCAGCAAGATTTTCCAGAGTAGAAGAGAGAAGAAGAAGAAGAGGAGATTGGATTTATACCCCGCCCTTCACTACCCGAAGGAGTCTCAGAACGGCTCACAATCTTTCCTTTCCCTTCCTCTCCTCACAACAGACACCCTGTGAGGCAGGTGGGGCTGAGAGAGCTCTTTCGAGGACTGCTCTTGAGAGAACAGCTCTGAAAGGCCTTGTGACTGACCCAAGGTCACACCAGCTGGCTGCATGCGGAGGCGTAGGGAATTAAACTACCCATGCCGCCGCCTCCCCACTTTTCAGTGAGCTAGATAGAGAGCACTGTTTCAGGCTGTGTGGTGGTGGGGGCTCACTCAACCCTCTGCAATGCCTCTCCCTTGGCGGCTTGCGTGAGAGACTGGGGCTTCTATGGGGGCACTCCCAGGCATGGTGTGTGTGTGCAGGGGTGCCCCACGGCTTATTTAAAGGCCCCCCAGAATTTAAAAAAATCCTGGCTACGGGCTTGCCTGAAACTACGTCCAGATCAGGTTTTTGTAGGAGTTGCACTGGAACCTGTAGCTGTACTCGTAGCTGCCCCTGTTGTGGGAATTGTTTCCCCCCAACATGCAGTGTCAGATGAAGAGAAGAAGAAGAGATTGGATTTGTACCCCGCCCTTCACTGCCCAAGGGAGTCTCAGAGCAGCTTACAAACTCCTTTCCCTTCCCCTCCCCACAACAGAAGCCCTGCGAGCAGTGTTCCCTCTAAGTTGAGTTAGTGTGAGCTAGCTCAGTTTTTTAGCCTCCAGCTCACACGTTTTTCTCTTAGCTCAGGAAGGACGGCTCCAGAGCAAACTAATTTATGCAGCAGCCAAATCGCTCGCTCCCAACTTTAATGCCAGTAGCTCACAAAGTAGAATTTTTGCTCACAAGACTCCACAGCTTAGAGAGAACATTGCCTGCGAGGTAGGCGGGGCTGAGAGAGCTCTTTCCGGAACTGTCCTCGAGAGAACAGCTCTGACAGAGCTACGGCTTGCCCAAGGTCATCCAGCAGCTGCAAGTGGAGGAGTGGGGACTCAAACCCGGTTCTCCCAGATTACAGTCCGCACACTTAACCACTACACCAAACTGGCTCTCTTAGATATAAGGATTCCCATAACCACAGACACAACATCTTCCTTGGTGTTGGTCAGCAGTCAACAGGCAGGGCAAGACCAGCTGGGCAACTGAAGATCTAAATAATCTGCAAAACCAATCAGATCTCCAATGGCCAGTCAGCAGCCTGGCTGCGCGGCCCCACTTGGCCCCACCCACTTTCCACAAACACTTCCTGGGCCCCAGGAAAGGTGCCAGGAGGTGCCCGAGGGCACCGTCTTGGGGACCCTCGTCTTAGGCTGTCAGCTTCCGACAGCACACAGCTAGCTTTCCGCTTGCAAGGAATAGCCGCCATTAAGCCTTTATGTTGTTTGGGTTTATCACTTCCCTTAGGCTGTCAGTTTCGGCAGGCCCCTGGCCCAGCCTGCTAAAAACAAGGGGCTTGTTTTAACGACCTCCACCTGTGGCTGGTGGCTGTTAACAGAACCGTCCTCAGGAGGTGGTGGCGGCTACAAGCATGGACGGCTTCAAAAGAGAATTGGATAAGCATCTGGAGCAGAGGTCCATCAGTGGCTATTAGCCACAAGGTATAGCTAGGGGCTCTGGGGCAAGTGATGCTCTGTCTTCTTGGTGCTGGGGGGGGGGTCAACAGTGGGAGGGCTCCTAGTGTCCTGGCCCCACTGGTGGACCTCCTGATGGCACTGGTATTTCTGGCCACTGTGTGACACAGAGTGTTGGACTGGATGGGCCTTTGGCCTGATCCAACATTGGCGTCTCTTATGTTCTTATGTCCTTGGGAGTCTCCCTAAGTCGCTTCGACCAACCAGTGCAAGCTAGCTATGCGTGTCCTGGCTGGCTAATGGGTTCATGGGCCGAGGCATGGACATCTGAAAGGGTGTCTCATTTGGAGAGTGGGAGGCTGGCTATTCTACCAACAGGTAAGAAGAGGCTACATCTTCTATCCCCCCACAGCACGGACTTTCTGGCACAGGATAGACTTTCTCTCTCAAGCCTGCAAGCAAGCACCATCTTGGTGCTTGGGGGGGGGGGGGGAAAGCCCGGAAAAAAACCCCCTTTTGGGGGTTGGGGGGGGGGGGGCAACAGAGGGAGGGCTTCCGGAGTTCTGGCCCCACTGCTGGACCTGCTGATGGCACCTGGTAGTTTTGGCCACTGTGTGACCCAGAGTGTTGGACTGGATGAGACCATTGGCCTGATCCAACATTGGCTTCTCTTGTGTTCTTATGACGAGCTAGCCAGCAAGCCTTTAATGTATAGTGAGATAGCTTTTAGCCAGATTTTCTTCAGTATTATTCTGAGCTAGTTCTGAACTATTAGGAGCGCGGACTCTAATCTGGGAGAACTGGGGTTGATTCCCCGCTCCTTCACATGCAGCTGCTGGTGTGACCTTGGGCAAGCCGTAGTTCTGATAAGAGCTGCTCTTGAAAAAGATCAGTTTCTGTCAAGAGCTCTCTCAGCCCCACCGACCTCACAGGGTGTCTGTTGTGGGGAGGGGGAGGGAAAGGAGTTTGTAAGCTGCTCTGAGACACCTCTGGGTAGTGAAGGGCGGGGTATAAATCCAATCTCTTCTCTCTTCTTCAGTGTCTGGAGTTACTTACTGTGTGCATGCAGATAACCTCAGAGAACCTGGGAAGCTGAAAGCGTCTGGAAAAAGGTCTAGAACCCTGGAGGCTCGTAGCTGGCCCAAGTGGCTGCGGTTTCAGCGCCTGGGAGCAGAAGCAGGGCTCTCTAGGACCACACACCGCTCATCAGAAATTACAGCATACAGACATCCTCCAGCCCACCCAACAAAAGACCCTACCTTTAATGGCTGCCCAAGTTCCCCCTTTCCAGGCAAACCTGTGCAGCGTTAGATCCAGGGCAGGGCTTAGAAAACCACGGGGATTCCCTTACCTGAATCCCCAGCCCGGGATGCCAATGCACTGAAGCACATACACCACGTCCTGCGCAAAGAAGATGAAGAAGAAGACGAAGAAGTTGAAAGAACTGTCGCTCCTGGAGAGGGGGAGAGAATGGAACTGTTAAGCGATCCGCGAGAAGTCGCCGCATCAGTCAGTGGCGGCAAAAAAACTAAACCGGCGTCCGGCGGCACCTCAGAGAGGACCAAGTTTTGATTTAAATGTGAACTTTGGTGGACTACAGTCCACTTCGGCAGATGCATGAGGTGGGTGCACAGTAGGTAGACATAGGTATGAGGTCACGGAGAAAATAACTGTGATCATCGTCAGGGTCAAAGGGTCACGAACGGCAGTAAGTACAGGGTCTGATGTAATGAGGAAGAATTCGAACGTAATGAAGAAATAGTATCGGAATCACTCGCGAGTGTGCCCGTTGGCAACAACACAATGGCCTTACTTCCGTGAACCTCACAGCTGGGTCGTCCCAAGATTGTCCTTGGGGGAACTCCAATCAAGTTTCTCTATGAAATCTAACGCTCCAGCGTTCCCTCTAAGCTGAGTTAGTGTGAGCTAGCTCACAGTTTTTTAGCCTCCGGCTGACACCTTTTTGCCTTCGCTCAGGAAGGGATGGCTCCAGAGCAACCTAATTTATGCAGTAGCCAAATGGCTCCCTCGCAACTTTATTGCCGTTAGCTCACAAAGTAGAATTTTTGCTCACAAGACTCCATAGCTTAGAGGGAGCATTGCGCGGCTCTTGGCCAATGTTCTCTCTAGGCTGTGGAGTCTTGTGAGCAGAAATTCTACTTTGTGAGCTACTGGCATTAAAGGTGTGGCGAGCGATTTGGCTCCTGCATAAATTAGTCTGCTTGGGAGCCCTCCTTCCTGAGCTAAGAGAAAACTGTGTGAGCCGGAGGCTAAAAAAACTTTGAGCCAGCTCACACTAACTCAGCTTAGAGGGAACACTGCTCTTGGCGATAAACTCTGCCATTCTCACCTTCCCAGCATCCCCAGGGATTGTGGGACGCCCCGATGCTGGCGGCACTCCCAGGGCAAAGACGGACCACGGTTCCCCGTAGCCCACCAAAAACCCCTTAAATGGAGTAAATGGGAATAGAAGCTCTACCCTACAGAGCTCTGCAGTGCTCTGCCCTCTTTGTAGGGGTCACTTCCCCCCAGGCATTCAGCTTCATACCCGTAACCCCAGACCACCCGCCAAGATGTGCCAGCCCCCCCCCTGCCCCCCCCAGGCCACTGTACCTGAAGGCCTTGTACATGGGCCGATACCAGCACAGAAAAGAGCAGGGGGTGAAGAGCAAGGCCCAGAGGATGGAGAGGCCGAAGCCGGAGCCGCCCCCACTGTTCACGCAGAACCAGGCCAGGGAGGCCAGGAAGTTGAAGAAGAGGCTCACGATGCTGGCTGCGGGAAGAAGAAGAGGAGACTGGATTTCTACCTCACCCTTCCCTCGGAGTCTCAGAGCGGCTTGCAATCTCCTTTCCTTCCCACAACAGACACCCTGTGAGGTGGGTGGGGCTGAGAGAGCTCTGAGAGAACTGCCCTTGAGAGAACAGCTCTGAGAGAACTTGTGACTGACCGAAGGTCACGCCGGCAGCTGCAAGTGGAGGAGTGGGGAGTCAAATCCGGTTCTCCCAGAGTGGCGTCCGCGCTCCTAACCACTGCACCAAACTGGTGGAGGTGGGTCATGGATCCTGAGGGGGCGGGGCCTAACCCCGTGCCACAAAGGCCGGGGGGAGAAATCCAACCCAACCCTCGTCCCATCTGTCGACACGGTCGTCTCCGTTTCGTGCCACAGGAGCTACGAACTGAATTCCTCGCTGTCGGGGACGTCCCTGTTTTGGATCCTTTTTTGTTCCTTTGTTTTAAATCGCCTCTCGTTATTCCTGGCTAGCCCTAAGCTGGATGGCCCAATCTCATCAGGTCTCGGAAGATAAGCAGGGTCGGCCCGGGTTAGGCTTGGATGGGAGACCACCGAGGAAGGTCCAGGGTCGCTACGCAGAGGCCTCTGAACGTCTCTTGCCTTGGAACCCCTATAGTGTCTAAGCCTCCACCTATGCCTCTAGGCCAGGGGTGTCGAACTCATTTGTTATGAGGGCCGGAACTGACATAAATGAGACCTTGTTGGGCCGGGCCACGGGTGTCATGAAATGTAATGCCAGGTAGCGGAGAGATAAACTTCATAAAGGACACAAACGCAAAGGGGTGTTTTTTTAAACTTAAAATAAAATCATGCTTAAAACATGAGCACTCTTGCAATATTTTGTTCATCTAACAGTGTCTGATAACGGACACCTCTTGCTCTGGATTCCTGCATCAACATGCCTGTGCTGTTGCGATCTTGAGTATGCTGTTCAGGTGTGTATCTGTCAGCTGCAAACCTACGATGACGCAGCAGCAGCAGAACTGGAAGAAGACGCAGAAGACAGCCAGTTCCACCGCGGGGCTGATAGAAACTCTCGGGGGGGGGGGGGGGCTGATTCGGCCCCCGGGCCACATGTTTGACACCCCTGCTCTAGTCTCTCCAGTCCCTGATGGGCAGTGGCTCATGGGTGAAGATCTCTCTTTGTCCCGCTACCTGAGATTTTTTAAACCATGAGATGCCGGGGACTGACCTGGGGGAGGGGCTTCGGCATACAAAGCAGGCACCTCCCTTCCCCACTGAGCCACGGCCAGCGTTCCCTCTAAGCTGAGTTAGTGTGAGCCAGCTCACAGTTTTTTAGCCTTCGGCTCACGCATTTCTGTCTCGGCTCAGGAAGGAGGGGCTCCAGAGCAAACTGACTGACGCAGCAGCCGAACCGCTCGCTCACTGCTTTAATGCCCGCAGCTCACAAAGTAGAATTTCTGCTCACGGGACTCGACGGCGTGGGAGGGGGGGGAGCCCTGGCCACAGCCCCACCCACTCACCCATCCAGAGGTAGTACATGGTGGTGACGGTCTTCTGAGACTCCATGGGAATCTCCACCGAGATATCCTGATAGAAACAGGGCTTCACGGGGCAGAAAGAGGGCAAAGGCGGCCAGTTGTTTGGCCTGGCTGCGAAGGAAAAAACAGAAAAGGGGAGTGTGAGAAGTGTTCGCGCGCTCCAGCCAAAGGGTTTGGGGCCTCTCACGGCTGGGGGGGGGGAGTGCGCCGTACCTGCGCCGCCACTGATCGCCGCATTCTGCAGCTCGCGTTCCCTCCGGTCCAGCTCTTCTGCTTTGCGGTTCAGTTCCTCCTGGCGTTTCAGCAGTTCGGCGGTGGCTGCCGCGGCGGACTCCTGGCGGGAAAGGAAGAGACTGGGGTGGGTGGGGAATTCGGTCTACTGCACATTTCCTCCCCTCGTTTTAGGGGGGGGGAAGGATCCCCGGGACAGGCGTTCTTCAGAATAAGGGAGCCCCTCCCCACGAAGCAAGCGAACAGTGCCACACGCTGGCCGCTGAGGGTATAAACCACAGGGCGCACTTCAGTGCAGCGCTGAATGGTCCGACTAATCCCAAGCGCTGAACATAGAATCATAGAGTTGGGAGGGGCCATACAGACCTGGGGGAGGCCCCCTACAGGGAGGGGCCATACAGACCAGGGTCAGCCTAGAGCATCCCTGACAAATATTCGTCCAGCCTCTTCTTGAAAGCTGTCAGTCAAGGGGAGCTCACCACCTCTCACTGACTGCTCATATTCAGTTTACAGCCCACCCTTACCCCAAGATCTCTTTTGCATACACTACTCCCCAGAAACGTATCCCCCATCCAGTATTTGTGCTTGACATTTTTGTGGCCCAGATGTCATACTGCGCATTTATCTTTGCTGAATTGCATCCTGTGTGCAGCCCATTTCTCCAGAGTATTCAGGTCTTGTTGAATTTTAACTCTACCTTCTTGGGTGTTTGCTGCTCCTCCCAATTGGGTATCATCAGCAAATTTAATGAGTGGCCCTTCTACCCCTTCATCCAGGTCGGTCACAGGCCTGGCACAAGAGCTTTCCCAAGGAGCTTCAGACCACCACAGCACAGGAGCAGAGAAAGGAAAAACTGAGACCCTACCATCCACGAAAGCTAAGCACTTCAAATCAGACCAAAGGGGCACTTTAAACACCTATCTTGCAAGCAGAGGGAAGACTGAGGATGTTTAAATGACCTCAGGCCACTTTGAGGTTGTAAGCAGAGGCCAGGTTTGAGCGGGGGACCTCCCGTACCACAATGCTGCGCCAGACCCCGGAAATAACTTTTAAAATTTTGCGCAGAGTTCCACACAATCCTAAGTAAGCGTCACAGAGAAGCCATTTCCTGTGCTCAAAAAAAATACCGTTTGGGCTGATGTACATGTACACAAACACACACACACAGAGGGGCTTTTGGGATACCTGGGTTCCATAGGAGCCATAATTCCTGGGCTCCGTGGGGCTCGTCTTCTTGGGGGGTTGCGAGGCAGGGGCTGGCTGGGCTGGCTGGGCTGGGGGGCCCGAGGGCCGAGGCTCATACGGAGGCGGGGGGCGCTGCTGCAGAAGAGACGGAAAGAGCATCAAAAGCCTGTCACGTTTTTATCCCGCTCCTTTCTGAGAGAGTCCAGGCCCGTGGTTCTCCGATCCCCATTTTATCCCCCACAACAACCCTGTGAGGTGGTCTCTTCCGCGTCACGGTGGAGCGGGCATTTGAACTCAGGTCTCCCCACTCTGTTCACACCACCCAAGCAGATGCTGATGCTCATGAAGCAACCTGGGCGGCCGAAGAAAACCAACTACATCCCCCCACACACACGAAGAAGAGTTGGATTTCTACACTGCCCCTCCACTTGAAGTCTCAGAGCAGCTTACCATCGCTTTCCCTTCCTCTCCCGTAGTTCTGATAAGAGCTGTTCTTGAAAAAGAGCCGTTTCTGTCAAGAGCTCTCTCAGCCCCACCTGCCTCACAGGGTGTCTGTTGTGGGGAGGGAAAGGGAAAGGAGTTTGTAAGCCACTCTGAGACACCTTTGGGTAGTGAAGGGCGGGGTATAAATCCAATCTCTTCTTCTTCTTCTTTTACCTCGCAGGGTGTCTGTTGTGGGGAGGGGAAGGGAAAGGAGTTTGTAAGCCGCTCTGAGACACCTTTGGGTAGTGAAGGGCGGGGTATAAATCCAATCTCTTCTTCTTCTTCTTCTTCTTCCCCACAACAGAGACCCTGTGAGGCAGGTGGGGCTGAGAGAGCTCTGAGAGAGCTGCTCTTGAGAAAAACAGCTCTGCGAGAACTTGTGACTGACCCAAGGTCACCCAGCTGGCTGCATGTGGAGGAATGGGGAATCAAACCCGGTTCTCCCAGATTACAGTCCACCGCTCTTAACCACTATACCAAACAAAGAATAGAAACCCACATTTAGGAGACCCACCTCTCTTACACACACACACACACACACAGAGCTTTGGAACAGTGCTACATACAGTCAGGCATACGTTGCAGGCGGGAAGGCCCGCTCAGGTTCCTGGACCTCATGGGGGCAGACGTCCGTTTTGAAAACAGAGGTAAACAAACCAGAGAACATCTGCAGTGCAGGCCCGCTTAGGAACCGAGAGGACTCGCACGGCTCGAGCAGACACAAATCTCGGCCTCCCCCCCACCTGACCGAGACCCCGACCCACCAGCTCCGCAACCCCCTTACCCCTGGGCTTTCGAAGGGATTGTAGACATCCAGGGTGGCGTACTCGGAGGTCGGTCTGTGCTGCGTGATCGCGGGGTCCTAAGAACAAAGAGGAAGGCAGGCTGAAATGGCTGAAAGGGGGAGGTCGGGAACGCCCACCCCAGTCCCCACTTCTGCGGAGAATCTCGAAAGCCAGAAAACCTTTAAGAAAGCTTTATGAAGCCAACCAGGCGCCAAAGGGGGGAAAAGGCAAAAACTGGCAGCTTCGCTCATTCAGATAAAGTACATCTTCATTGACTCATAGAGTTGGGAAGGGCCAATAGAGGCCATCTAGTCCAACCCCTGCTCGATGCAGGATCAGCCTAGAGCGTCCCTGACCAGTGTCTGTCCAGCCGCTGTTTGGAGACTGCCAGGGAGGGGGAGCTCACCAGCTCCCTAGGCAGCCTTGCTCCGCTGCTGAACTCCTTTTACTTTCACCTGAGGAACTCAAGAGCTCGCCCTTTTCCATTTCATCCTCACAACAGCCTTGTGAGGTAGGTTAATCTGAGAAAGAAAGAGGGAAACTGGCTCACGGCCGCACGGCGAGGTTCACGGCACAGTGAGGATTTGAATCCAGGTCTCCCTGGTACGACAGTCTAACCACTACCCCCCCTCCCCCCAGCTCTACAGAGCGGGTCCTCCCGATCCCCCTACCACTGTCAGCAGCACAGTCGACGCGCAAGAGGTTGTGGAGTCAGCAAAGTTCCCCCAGGATCGGTTTCCTGTTTTCGACAGTAGCCAGCCAGAAGTTTCCAGGAAACCCACAAGCAAGGGCACTGAGCCAACAGCGCTCCCCTTGTTAGTCAACGTTCTGGGGGGTATGCTGCTCCTGGACATGGAGGTTCTTGAGGCACCTGCCTTCAGCAAAGCGAGCCTGGCGGGCAGGCAGAAGCCCCAAAGCGAAGGAATTCCCCACCTCAGTTGGTCCCCCTCACCCTAAGGCCATCTGGAGGTTCATGAAGACTAGTCTTTTCCTGAGGGCCTTTCTTGAAGGGGGTTGAATTCTGTGCAATTTCGGCCCTGAAGGTGTGACTGGCGCTCTGATTATGGACAGGATTCCACAAATCCATTCTGCAAACAGCAGCATCCCCCCACCCACCCCCGGTGTAATAGAAGCCCTCCCTGTTACAGGGAAAACACTGCTATTTGTGGAATGGATCCAGCACTACATTTTTTACAGCTGATTCACGCCTGTTTTATTGATGTGCCTCCTCTTATAGATGGATCTCGTAGGGTATTATGGGCCAGTTTTATGAAGTGGGGCTTTAACGAGGGTGGTGAAGGTCTGTTAGTTCTCTGAGGCGGCTGTTGGTTCTTTAAATCTTTTAATTTGTTTACCACCCTTTTGTAGATGGGTGGGATAAGAATCACAGTAAAGCAATTTACCCCATTTGGCTGTCAAAGATAAAAACCTGGATAGAATTCTTCCCTAATCCTGACTGATCTCTTTTAAAAAACAACAACAACTAAGCCAGTGTTTGTTGTGGCAAGGAGTTCCACAGACTCTGCACTGTGTGATAAAATACTTTCCTTTCCCCCCTAAATCTACCACCAAATGCTTTTGTGGGACAACCCCGAGTTCACAAGAAAGGGGGGGGGGTTCTTCCCTGTCCATACACCCCAAGTTTGGAAGCTTAACAGACCTGCATTTATCTCTCCTATGCCTCAACCAAAATAATTCAAAAAAATCTTGTTTCAGGATAGAGCAGGGGTCTCCAACATGGTGCCCATGGGCACTGCCCACAGATACCTTTTCCTGGCAACCCCCAAGAGTTTTTAGAAAGTGGGGGAGAGTCATATGAGGCTCCTACCCAGCAGGGCTTTTGACTGGCTGTGCAGAATATACTGAGGTCGTTTCGGTTGCAGCCAGCACCACGATATTGGTTTCATTTTCCCTTTCTAACGTTTTTTAAAATCATCTCGCTTTTCCCCTTGCACTGGGGTTTCTTCTGTTTGTGTCCTGCTTGCTGCGGCAGCCATTTTGTACCTGCGCCCAACACTTGTTGTTGTTCTCTGAATTCCAAAGACGCCCACAGACACCAAAAGGCTGGGGACCCCTGGGATAGACCTCCTAACCTACATATCTAACCTATTTTTATTCCACCCTTTTCTCCACAGAGCAAGTCAGGTGAGGGCTACGGACGCCTGACTTCAAATCTCGCCTCAGGCCCGAAGTTTGCTGGGTGACTCCCTCAGCTTGCCCTACCAGACAGGTTTGCTGTGAGGACAACTGAAAGTCGTTTACAACACCCGAACACATGACGCTTGCCTTACTCTGAATCAGAGCCTCGGTCCATCAGTCAGTATTATCTACTCAGACTGACAGCAGCTGTCTAGAGGTCTTTCACAACGCCTTTCACCTGGTCCTTTCAACCGGAGACACCAGGAATTGAACCTGGGGCCTTTTGTATGCCGAGCAGATGCTCTTCCACGGCCCCTCCCAATACCCTGAACTTCTTGTAGGAAGAGGGGGAATCATAGAATGTTAGAGTTGGAAGGGACCTTGCAGGTCATCTAGTCCAACCCCCTGCCTCTGCAGGAGCGTAGCTGAACGATAGCCCTACAACATACCCGAAAGATGGTTGTCCAGCCTCCGCCTGAGAACGTCCAGTGAAGGAGCATCCACCACCTCCCGAGGCAGTCTGTTCCACTGCTCAATCACTCTGACAGTTAGGAAGTTTCTCCTGATATTTAGCCGGTATCGACTCCCTTGTAATTTCCACCCATTAGATCTAGTCTTGCAATCTGGAGCAAGAGAGAATAGACCCGCTCCATCTTCTACATGACAGACCTTCAGATACTTGAAGACTGCAATCGTGTCCCCTCTAAGCCTTCTCTTCCCCAGGCTAAATATACCTAGTTTGGTGTAGTGGTTAAGTGTGCGGACTCTAATCTGGGAGACCCAGGTTTGATTCCCCACTCCTCCACTTGCACCTGCTGATGTGACCTTGGGTCAGTCACAAGCTCTGGCACAGCTGTCCTTGAAAAAGAGCAGTTTGTGTCAGAGTTCTCTCAGCCCCACCCACCTCACAGGGTGTCTGTTGTGGGGAGGGGAAGGGAGAGGAGTTTGTAAGCCGCTCTGAGACTCCAAGTGAAGGGCGGGGTATAAATCCAATCTCTTCTCTTCTTCTTCTCTTCTTTCAGCCTTTCCTCGTAAGACTTGGATTCCAACCCTCTCACCATCCTGGTTGCCCTCTTCTGGACACGCTCGAGCTTGTCAGCATCCTTCCTAAAATGTGGTGCCCAAAACTGGACACAGGACTCCAGGGATAAAAACATTAGAAGGCTAGGAGGAGCCCAGAGCATTTTACATGGACCTCCCCCTCCCCATTCTGGTTCCCAACTACCCTGTGAGATAGATTAGGCCGAGAGGGTCTGATTGGCTGGCTGAACAATATCAACCAATGAGCTTTGTGGCACAGTGTGGATTTGAACGCAAGTCTTCCCAGCCCTAGTCACTCTCACCACTACGTCGCACGGGCTTTCTTTCTTATAACAAAAGTACCAAGAAGTAGCCTCGTCTGGGGGACGGGGTCCCAATATTCCCCCTCTCCAGTGTGAAATTACAGACTAAAATCCTAAGGCTCAGAGCAAACTCAGTATCCTGCTTCCGACCGTGCTCAGTTCTGGGATGCTTACGACGGCTTCGCTCGTTGGAGGAGGGCCTTCTGCAGGTGCCACCCTGCAAACGGGCAAAATCAACAACTGCATGTACAGGTGCCTTCTCCGCGGTGGCCCCCGCCTTGTGGAACGGCCTGCCTCAGGAGGTCAGGAAGGCTCCCACCCGCCTGCCTTTCCGCAAACTATGCAAAACTGAATGATCAAAGAGTGCTTTTCTACGCTGGCAAGAGGGTAGAAGGAGCTGCGGTGGCTCAAGTGGTTAAGACGCTGAACTGCAGGCTGTGGAAGGCCGGTAGTTCAGCCGTTCGAGACCCGAGTGTGCCGCATGACGGAGTGAGCTCCCGTCTCTAGTCCCAGCTCCTGCCAAGCTAGCAGTTCGAAAGCAAGAAATTGCAAGTAGATAAATAGGTACCACTTCGGTGGGAAGGTAACAGCGTTCCGTGCGCCTTGGCGTTTAGTCACGCCGGCTACATGACCACGGAAACATCTTCGGACAGCGCTGGCTCTTCGGCTTGGAAACGGAGATGAGCACCGCAACCCTAGAGTCGGACTCGGCTGGCTTTCGAGCAAGGGAACCTTTACCTTTAAGAGGGTAGAACTGTACTAAACGATTATCAACGTTAGTGAGAAAAAATATTAGGGACTGTGGTCTTCTGCACTACTGTGCATAGCTTGCTGAAGCCAGGATCCTGCCACAGGATTTTGCTTCATCCAGAATCTATTGTGCATATATCCAAAGGCCGTCACACTACAGGACTACGATAATAAAAAGACAATAATTCTAATCATACATAGATAAAACAGCGATTGAAAATTTCCCCCCCACACAAATAAATACGGACCAGCTATTAATGTTAGAAGCAGTAAAACTGTAAAATAATAAATCCGGTTAATCATAAAAAGGTTAATTTTCTGAAGCTGCAGTCTTAGCCCTGATTTTTTTTTGGCGGCCAAGGCGAAGAGAGACGCTCTATGACTGAGGAGCGGATCAGTGTCAGATACCAGAAAGACCAGCTTGTCAATATCAGAGGGGAAAATTTGTCCCATTAGCAGATTATCAAGAAATTTAGATCTGACTGCTGTATACAATAGAACAAAATAATATATAGTGAAGAATGTCCCCCGGGACTGAGGCACCACGTATACAAGAACGTAAAGCCGTCGGCATTGTCTGAAAACGTAAGGAAGGGAGTGCCTTTCTGAGATTCTGAGATGTAATGTTCACTAGATAAGGGGACCTGTCGTGATCTCTTTCGAATAGCTTAAACCAAGGGGAGAACTTAAGACCTAGAGATTGTAAAACTGTCCAATAAAGCGTCACATCTGTAGATCCAGTTTCGTAAGTTGGGGCCAATATTGAGAGCCCTCAATTTTGCTTCATTTAATGTGTCACGATAATACTTATGCCTTGCTTCTGTTCTGCAATGCTATTATGTCTACAGATATTCTTGAGGGCAGAAGACACTTGGTTGTATCTAAAGCAACAAACAATACAGGCATCAATTACAAATTGAGGCTAAAATAAGTTACTTTGTTCAAAGATTTATTGAAGAATGTATCATTCTTTAAAGCTTACTTTTTTTGTAATTAGTGTGTTGGTTTGAATGTATAACTGTTCTTATGATCCTTTATGTATATTTTTATTGTTATATTTGTTTTATTGTTTTAATCCTACCAATAAAATGTTAATGAGAAAAAAAAAGAATCACAGGGTGCGTTCAGACGGGGGCTTTACATCGGTATAGGTGCCGGTTGCAATCGGTGTACTCACCGGCGTTCAGACGGGGAACATCTGCCTCCTGTCCCTAACCGGTGTAAAGCCCTTTACACCGTTGCATTCTGCCACTAGGTCCCAAGTGGTGGTATCCTGAGTGCAACGGTTGTAAACGCTGTACCTCGCCGTCTGATCGCTCTCCACCGTTGCACAGCTACTTCCGTTCGGAAGCCTCAGGCTTCCGATTTTCGGCCGCCATTTTTTTTAAAGGACGGCGATATGCGCTTGGGCGAAGCTTTGCCCTGGCATTTGTATAAAAAAGAAGAGAAAAGGGCCTTACTGTAGCGTTTCGGAGGCGTCCGGGACCTCCGGGAGGCTACTGTGCTCTTTAAACTTTAAAGGTAAGTCCTTACCTTTAAAGTTTAAATGTAATGGGGGGGGTGGGGGTTTGAGCATGCGCAAAGATTGCCATTCTGTGAATGGCTGCCTATGCGCATGCTCAAACTGTGTTTTAAAAAAAAATGCCGACACCCGCAGCGTGTAAGTGGGCATACACCGATGGGATCCGCAAAATGGAGGTAAGTGTGATCGCGTTTATGCCGGCAGAAAGGCCCCGTCTGAACGCACCCACAGAGTTGGAAGGGACCTCCAGGGCCATCTAGTTCCACCCCTTGCGAAATGCAGGAAATTCACACATACCTCCCCCCAAAAAAACACACCCAGTGACCCCTGTTCCATGCCCAGCAGGTGACAAAAAACCTCCAGGACCTCCAGTCAAACCGGCCTGGAGAAAAATTGCTTCCTGTCCCCGAAGTGGTGACCAGCATTTCCCGGGCGTGTGAGAAAGGGCCACGAGAACTAAGCACTGAGGCCACCCTCCCTGCCCTCCCTTCTCACGATCTGCCTAAGTTCACAGGATCAGCATGGCTGTCAGATGGCCATCTCTGCTTGAAAACCTCCAGAGAAAGTCGCATTGCTTATTGCATGTTCCATCCGTCGATTGTATCGGTTCACTCCGCGTAATCCGCCTTGAGTCCAAATGGGAAAGACTGACTATAATAAATAATGTAAGTAAAATAAAGAGGGCGTGAACAGCCCTCAGGGACTGATTTTGTGAGGTAGACTGCCTCGGAACAAGGATGATTCACTCTTGAGTAACACGGTGAATAGGCATCATGAGGCCTGGTTACTGAACACTTTATTAAAATTATCGAGCAGGATCAGCACAAAGGTCTACCTAATCCGGCATCCTGCGTTTCAAACACAAACAGCTCGACGCACCTGGAAGCCCATGAACAGAACACCAACACAAAGGCATCTCCCCCTGTCTGCGCTGACAGCTAAGCCTACGAAGAAGGAGAAGAGACTGGATTTATACCCCGCCCTTCACTACCCAAAGGAGTCTCAGGGTGGCTTACAAACTCCTTTCCCTTCCCCTCCCCATAACAGATATACCCTGTGAGGGAGGTGGGGCTGAGAGAGCTCTTTCAAGGACTGCCCTTGAGAGAATAGCTCTGAGAGGACTTGTGACTGACAGTCCATGCTCCTAACTACTTCACCAAACTGGCTCTAACCAGTTTGAGAGCCAGTTTGGTGTGGTGGTTAAGTGCGCAGACTCTAATCTGGGAGAACCGGGTTTGATTCCCCACTCCTCCACTTGCACCTGCTGATGTGACCTTAGGTCAGTCACAAGCTCTGGCACAGCTGTCCTTGAAAAAGAGCAGTCTGTGTCAGAGCTCTCTCAGCCCCACCCACCTCACAGGGTGCCTGTTGTGGGGAGGGGAAGGGAGAGGAGTTTGTAAGCCGCTCTGAGACTCCAAGTGAAGGGCGGGGTATAAATCCAATCTCTTCTCTTCTTCTTCTAACCACTACGCCAAATGAGACCTGCAATCCACCCCAAATCTCCCTGTGGAATCTAGAGCCCCAGGATGCCAAGTCACGATTAAACACTCAAGCACTTCTGAGCAGGCACAAAAAGCACAGCTGGTGCCCACAGCTCCCTCCCGCCTATCTGGGACTGGAAAAATTGCTGGCCAATCATTGCGGGAGAGTTCCAGGGTGGGGTTAAAACCTCCCATCTCTCTTGATAAGTGAGACACCGATACCCACCCAAGGCAAACATTGACCAAGGGTGATTACTCATTGCCGTAGGAGTGGACACTGTTTTTAGGTTGAAAAGTTGGTCTTTGAGATTGGCAAAAGCTTAAGGAGGAGGAGGAGGAGGAGGAGGAGACAACAATGGAGAAGGAGGAGGAGATTGGATTTATACCCCGCCCTTCACTCGGAGTCTCAGAACAGCTTACAAACTCCTTTCCCTTCCCCTCCCCACAACAGACACCCTGTGAGGTAAAAGAAGAAGAAGAGATTGGATTTATACCCCGCCCTTCACTCGGAGTCTCAGAACAGCTTACAAACTCCTTTCCCTTCCCCTCCCCACAACAGACACCCTGTGAGGTAGGCGAGGCTGACAGAGCTCTTTCCAGAACTGTCTGTGAGAGAACAGCTCTGACAGAACTATGGCTTGCCCAAGGTCATCCAGCAGCTGCAAGTGGAGGAGCGGGGAAATCAAACCCGGTTCTTCCAGATCAGAGTCCACACACTTAACCACTACACCAAAGCAGACCTGGAAACACAGACCCGGAAGGTACCCCAAGGGTCATCTAGTCCAACCCCCAGAGAAATACAGGAAATTCACAGTTCCATGCCTAGAAACTAGGCAAAGAAGTCAGGGAAATCCTTCTAGGAAGATCTCCTTTACAACTGTAAAGTAAATGGAAGGAGCCAAATGATATAAAATGGGTAAATCGATGTGGCCGGCCTCAGCGTGGGAAGGGGCTGCTGCGATGACAAAGTTAGAAAATAGCAGAAAGGGTTGATTTAATTAACTTGCGGGGGTGGGGCGCCCTGACCTGGCTGGCCCAATCTTGTCAGATCTCAGAAGCTAAGCAGGGTCAGCCCTGGTTTGTACGTGGATGGGAGACCACCAAGGAAGTCCAAGGTCTCCACGCAGAGGCAGACAATGGCAAACCGCCTCTGAACGTCACTTGCCTTGGAAACCCTTTTGGCTTGCCGTATGTCGGCTGTGACTTGACAGTGCTTTCCGCCACCGCCAAATCTTGCCTAACAGTAACCGGAACTGTCCTTAATGGCTCACTGGGACAGTGGCACATTCTGCCCGTTTGTGATAGAACTCACAGGGGCTAGACTTTGGTGTCCATCCTCTGAACCTGTATGATCAAACACCCCTCTGTGCTGTCAAGGCACAGCAGACTTCTGGCGACCCATCGTGGGGCTTTCAAGGCAAGAGACGTTCAAAGGCGGTTTGCCATTGTCTGCCTCTGCGTAGCAACCCTGGGCTTCCTTGGTGGGCTCCCATCCAAGTAAGAAACAGGGCCGACCCCGCTTAGCTTCCAAGATCTGACAAGATCGGGCCAGCCTCTGTCATCCAGGTCAAGGCAAGAGACGTTCAAAGGCGGTTTGCCATTGTCTGCCTCTGCATAGCAACCCTGGGCTTCCTTGGTGGGCTCCCATCCAAGTACAAAACAGGGCCGACCCCGCTTAGCTTCCGAGATCTGACAAGATTGGGCTAGCTTCTGCCATCCAGGACAAGGCAAGAGACGTTCAAAGGCGGTTTGCCATTGTCTGCCTCTGCGTAGCAACCCTGGGCTTCCTTGATGGGCTCCCATCCGAGTACAAAACAGGGCTGACCCCGCTTAACATCCGAGATCTGACAAGATTGGGCCAGCCTGGGCCATCCAGGTCAAGGCAAGAGACGTTCAAAGGCGGTTTGCCATTGTCTGCCTCTGCGTAGCAACCCTGGACTTCCTTGGTGGGCACCCATCCGAGTACAAAACAGGGCCGACCCCGCTTAGCTTCCGAGATCTGACAAGATCGGGCTAGCCTCTGCCATCCAGGTCAGAGCAGACACCGTTCATTTATATTGAAAACACTTTAAATTTTTATTTACTTTGCCATATAGTCCACCTTTCCAATGCTCCCGCTAAGCTGCGGAGTCTTGTGAGCAAAAATCCTACTCTGTGAGCTCCTGGCATTCGAGTTGTGAGCGAGCGATTTGGCTACTGCATAAATTACTTTGCTCCGGAGCCCTCCTTCCTGAGCTAAGGGAAAAATGTGTGAGCCGGGGGCTGAAAACCTGTGAGCTGGCTCACACTAACCCAGCTTAGAGGGAACACAGCACCTTTCTTAACACTTTGTATTTATAATGTTTTATTGTTTGGTCTACTATTGTGTATTTTAATGTATTTATGTTTTTATGGAAGCCGCCCTGAGCCCGCTTGCGGGGAGGGCGGGGTATAAGTTTAACAAATAAATAAACAAATAAGACTCAAGGCGACTTACAGAAATGAAGAACACAATCCAATTTCAGGAAGCCAGGACGTCCAATAAATAATGCCTGACCTCCTCAGTGCAGTTGTTACTCCAAGAGAGCAAGTGCTACAGAGTAGCTCCATTTCACATTTTTCTACCAGCACTCTGTTTCCAACAGCGGTCAGTTCAGTGCCTCTGGGATGCCCACGAAGAAGACAAAAACAGCCCGCCGCCTCCGAAACGGAGAGGTAGACTGCCACGGAACATGGATGATCCATTCTTACATATCACGGTTAGTAGGCGCATCTAGGCCTGGTTATCGAACACTTTATTAAAACCGCACGGCAGGATCAAGCCAAAGGTCCATCCACTTTCCAAACACAGACAGCCGTTTCCAGAAAGATCTGGAAGGCTTGGTATAAGAGCAATCCGAACGCCCCCGCTTATCTCCAGGGAAGGGGAACAGGCCTGTAGCTACAAGTGGGGCATTTTGGGGCCCCGCCCCCTTAATCAAAAGCCCCGCCCCACAAATAGTCATGCCAGAAACCATAATATGCATGTTTCCCAAAGGCTCATGGGAATGCTTTTGAAAGACTCACCGTGACCTAGGGGGTCTTACAGCAGGACTCGGCTAGCAGAGAGGGGGATTGTGGGAGATGTACTGAAGGAACCAATCTTGAGTGCCCTTCTAAGGTGACCTGCCCTGTGGAAGGGAACTCAAAAGATGCCTTCAGGAGGCAATTAAACGCTCTCTGAGCTGTTTTTTCCTAGGAACTGATGTACTCGTTGCCCTGTTCCTTGAAAGGAAAAGCTAGAAACAGGCTCACAGCCTCCCCCTTTCAGACAAGCATTCCGATTAATGTAATTAACTGTAATCTACATGGGGCTGCCTCTGTCGCAAATCCGGAAGCTGCAGCTAGTGCAGAACGCTGCAGCCAGGCTGTTGATGGGTCTCTCTAGGAGGGACCACATTCAGCCTGTGCTGAAAGCGCTGCACTGGCTGCCAATAGCGTACCGGATTCGCTTCAAAGTGCTGGTTCTTACCTTTAAAGCCCTTTATGGCCAGGGTCCAGCCTACCCGAGGGACCGTCTTTCCCCATATGTTCCCCCAAGGGCACTATGGTCAGGGGGTCGTCATCTCCTGGAAATTCCAGGTCCCAGAGATAGAAATGTGAAGGCCCGGAAAAAAAACGGAAAAATTTGGGGGGAAACCGTTTTTTTTCTGTTTTTTTCCTGAAGCCTTTTTGTTTTTTTCCGAAAAATTGAAAAAAGAAAAGAAATTGATTATGGAACATTTTATTTTAACATGATGAATAAAATATTTTAAGACAAGGTGTTCAAACATTTTCCAGATCATTTCTAAAAATATATATACATGGTATCAGATTGATCTAATTTCTGTGCACTGAGGACAAGCAAGTCCTAGGTTACAAACTGGACTCTCCAATGCAAGATGTATTTCTTCCTTTAGGAGGTGTGATTGTCAGAAGAAAATAAAAAAGCTTCAGTTTTGTTTTTGCATGTGGATGGGTATTCTGTTTGTAATAATTGTTTGGGTACACTATATTTTTAATATGCTAGTTGTGATAATTTCATGCCAAGTAAAAATGTCCATAGTCATATTTTTATGTTCCTAAAGTAACAGAATGACTTTCAATCCAGAAAAGACAAAAGAAATGCTAATGTAGCATTTTTTTTCAATTTTTCCGAAAATTTCCGTTTTTTTCCGAGCTTCAACATTTCCGGAAATTTTACATCTCTACCCAGGGACAGTAAATTTGCAGTGACCAGAGCCAGGGCATTTTCAGTGGCGGCTCCTACCTGGTGGAAAGAGCTCCCGGAGGAGATCCGGGCCCTGCGGGATCTTTCTCAGTTCCACAGGGCCTGCAAGCTCTCCCGCCGGCTTTTTGAGTAGGACCCGCCGCCGCCACTACTCATCACTGCTATCTATGCACCATTGCACCATCACCACCCCTATCTGGTTCTTTCGGGGTGCGAGGTGACCCTGGCAGGAGAAGGGACGACAGACTATGTGAATGCACCGATGGGATTAAGATCTACCCCCATCTTGTGACAAAAAGAGCACTGATATTTTGTTATTGTGTTTTATTGTTTTATTGCTATGTTGTCTTTATTTCTTTTAATCTTGGCACTCTGTGCCTCTTGTTAGCCGCCCCGAGCCTTCGGGGTAGGGCGGGATATAAATCCAAAGATAAATACAAAAATATACAGAAATACAGACCGCAAGGGTAGACCATCAAGAAAATTCACAAATCTCACAAGCTACCAGTGGACATCCGTCTGTTGCGACATAATTACAGTCAATCAATAAATCAAGTAGAATTGGTGGTCACAAGTCAGAAACAGGTTGCGGTACAAAGCCTATAACAAGAGTGGGTATAACAATTCAAGCAGAAAAATCCAAGAAGAGACTCCTCTAAACCTTTTCAGTACAATAGTGTCCAAAGGACCTCAAAGTCCACAAACAAGGCAGAGGAGGTCCCGTAACACAGAGAAATGTCTGCAGCGGAAAACGTCCTTCCTAGGTATGCCGGACGTTTCAAATCATTCTTCCTCAGTTATACGGCCGAATAATGGAACCTAAGCACAGGTCATGTCTCAAGTGGAATCTGTGGTTTCTTTGTGTTATGTCTCCTGGTAACTTGTGAAATTTGTGAGAGTTTTTTTTACGGTCTACCCTTGCATTTTTTATTTCTGTATCTCACAAACGCTTGGGAGTCCCTCGTCCTTCACTACCCAAAGGTGTCTCAGAGCGGCTTACAAACTCCTTTCCCTTCCCCTCCCCACAACAGACACCCTGTGAGCAATGCTCCCTCTAAGCTATGCAGTCTTGTGAGCAAAAATTCTTCTTTGTGAGCTACTGGCCTTAAAGTTGTGAGCGAGTTATTTGGTTACTGCATCAATTAGTTTGCTCTGGAGCCATCCTTTCTGAGCTAAGACAAAAATGTGTGAGCTGGAGGCTAAAAAACTGAGCTAGCTCACACTAACTCAGCTTAGAGGGAACACTGCCTGTGAGGTAAAAGAAGAAGAAGAAGAAGAGATTGGATTTATACCCCGCCCTTCACTACCCAAAGGTGACTCAGAGCGGCTTACAAACTCCTTTCCCTTCCCCTCCCCTGTGAGGTAAAAGAAGAAGAAGAAGAGATTGGATTTATACCCCGCCCTTCACTACCCAAAGGTGACTCAGAGCGGCTTACAAACTCCTTTCCCTTCCCCTCCGCACAACAGACACCCTGTGAGGTAAAAGAAGAAGAAGAAGAAGAGAAGAGATTGGATTTATACCCCGTCCTTCACTACCCAAAGGTGTCTCAGAGCGGCTTACAATCTCCTTTCTCTTCCCCTCCCCACAACAGACACCCTGTGAGGTAGGTGGGGCTGAGAGAGCTCTTGACAGAAACTGCTTTTTCAAGGACAGCTCTGACAGAACTACGGCTTGCCCGAGGTCATCCAGCCAGGTGCAAGTGGAAGAGTGGGGAATCCAACCTGGTTCTCCCAGATTAGCGTCCGCGCACTTAACCACTACACCAAACTGTAAGAATATACAGAATAAAGATCTAAATTTAAAAACTTTTGAAATGCGACTCCCGCAGTCTAAGAATCAAGGCACAGAACCTCAGAAACTGAATGTGTAATCTCTGCATTCTTGTCTGATAGAAGCCAGTGAAGCCTTGCTTTGTTTGTGGAACGGAGGTAGGTTAGTTAGTAGGATGCAGAACAAACCACCCTGGATCCAATTTATTTCCAGGAAAAGTTAAAGGCGGGAGCCACTGCCCTCAGGGCTGCCTCCAAAATTAGGCAACTGGAACTCAGCAGAACAAAATTAGGGGAAGTGAAAGAAGCCTGGATGAACGGCAGAGACCAGTCCTGCAAGGCAAGGCCCTCGTGATAAGGGAAGGGCCTAATGTGTAGAACTTAGCTGGAAGCAATGCTGCCTCTAAGCTGCGGAGTCTCATGAGCAAAGATTCTACTTGGTGAGCTACGGGCATTAAAGTTGTGAGCGAGCGATTTGGCTACTGCACAGATCAGTTTGCTCTGGAGCCCTCCTTCCTGAGCTAAGACAAAAATGTGTGAGCCGGAGGCTAGAAAACTGTGAGCTGGCTCGCACTAACTCAGCTCAGAGGGAACACTGGTTGGAAGCAGAACCCGGGGAGGCTTGGGGGAGCAGATCTCGACGGAGACACAACAGACACAATGTCAATCAACACAATCAACAGGAGGATACATCTCATGAGCAATGTAACAGGACTAGGAATTGCAGGAATTTGAAACAGAGCTGTCGTCTGCACAAAGCATCATTATTAAACATGACATTCGAGGTTTACAAGATTATGCATGGGAAAGAGCAGGTAGAGAAAGAGGTACTTTTCTCCCTTTCGCACAATACAAGAACTCATGGGCACTCCATGAAACTGCTGAGCGGTCGGGTTAGAACGGATAAAAGGAAGTACTTCTTCACCCAAAGAGTGATTAACACATGGAATTCACTGCCACAGGAAGTGGTGGTGGCTACAAGCATGGACGGCTTCAAAAGGGAATTAGAGAAGCATATGGAGCAGAGGTCCATCAGTGGCTATTAGCCACAAGGTATAGATAGGGGCTGTGGGGCAAGTGATGCTCTGTCTTCTTGGTGCTTGGGGGGGCCAACAGTGGGAGGGCTTCTAATGTCCTGGCCCCACTGGTGGACCTCCTGATGGCACCTGGTTTTTCTGGCCACTGTGTGATACAGAGTGTTGGACTGGATGGGCCTTCTTCTTCACCCAAAGAGTGATTAACACATGGAATTCACTGCCACAGGAAGTGGTGGCGGCTACAAGCATGGACGGCTTCAAAAGGGAATTAGATAAGCATATGGAGGAGAGGTCCATCGGTGGCTATTAGCCACAAGGTATAGATAGGGGCTCTGGGGCAAGTGATGCTCTGTCTTCTTGGTGCTTGGGGGGGCCAACAGTGGGAGGGCTTCTAATGTCCTGGCCCCACTGGTGGACCTCCTGATGGCACCCGGTATTTCTGGCCACTGTGTGACACAGAGTGTTGGACGGGATGGGCCTTTGGCCTGATCCAACATTGGCGTCTCTTATGTTCTTAACAATGCAGAACATGGTATCACATCTGTAAGAACCCAGGGCATCTCCCTGGACCAATACCCCTTGGGCTCCCTCCCTCAGGAAGGACAAGGTCCTGGTATTGTAATTCTCAGTTATCCCAGAAACAAGTAACTCCAGGACATAATTACAAGAGTTCCCCCCCCCCAAGGCCCTAGGGTTCTGTTGCTAATAGAACCTAGTCCTACCTCAGTGATGCTGCAGGAATGGAGCAGAAATCTAGTTACCCCTGGAGGAGACTATATGCTAGGATAAAAAAGAGAGAAACACCCAGCCCTATAAACTTTATCACCGTATCTCCAAAAGGACATTGCAGAGCTGGCAAAGGTACAGAGAAGGGCGACCCAGATGATTAGGAAGTTGGAGCCCCTTCCCTATGAGGAAAGGCTGGAGGGTCCGGGACTTCTCAGTTTAGAAAAAAAAAAAGATGACTAAAGAGGGGAGAAGATAAAGATTTATAAAATTATGCACGGGGTGGAGAGAGTTGACAAAGGGAAACGTTCCCGCCTCTCCCAAAATACTAGAACTCGGGGGCATCCAATGAAGCTGGCGGGCAGTAGGTTCAGGGCGGACAAAAGGAAAGAACTTCTTTACACCGTGAGTGATTAAAATGCTGGATTTTCTGCCAGAAAATGCAGCAATAGCCACAGCTTTTTAAGGGAACTGGACAGATTCATGAAAGATAATTCTACGATCCGTGGCTACTAGTCAGTGACTAAAGGAAACATCCATGTTCAGAGGCAGTAAACCTCTGAATCCCAGGGTCAGGAGGCAGCATCGGGGAAAGCCTCAGCCTCTATGCCACTCTGTGCCGGAAATGGTTGAGCACTGTGTGAGAGATGGGATGCTGGACTAGATGGACCACTGGCCTGATCCAGCAGGGCTCTTGATCTTATGAGGGGAAGGCCTTGGCCTCTGTGTCATGTTATTGGCCCTTCCAGAGGAACTGGCTGAGGCCTCCGTGTGAGGCAGGATGCTGGACGAGATGGACCCTCACTGGTCTGATCCAGCAAGGCTCTTCTTATGCTCTTATCAGAGGAAGGCCTCAGCCTCTCTGCCCTGTTGCTGGCCCTCCAGAGGAACTGGTTGAGGCCACTGAGTGAGAGGGGATGCTGGACTAGATGGACCACTGGCCTGATCCAGCAGGGCTCTTCTGATGTTCTTATCAGGGGAGGGCCCCAGCCTCTGTGCCCTGTTGTTGGCCCTCCAGAGGAACTGGTTGAGGCCACTGAGTGAGAGGGGATGCTGGACTAGATGGACCACTGGCCTGATCCAGCAGGGCTCTTCTGATGTTCTTATCAGGGGAGGGCCCCAGCCTCTGTGCCCTGTTGTTGGCCCTCCAGAGGAACTGGTTGAGGCCACTGAGTGAGAGGGGATGCTGGACTAGATGGACCACTGGCCTGATCCAGCAGGGCTCTTCTGATGTTCTTATCAGGGGAGGGCCCCAGCCTCTGTGCCCTGTTGTTGGCCCTCCAGAGGAACTGGTTGAGGCCACTGAGTGAGAGGGGATGCTGGACTAGATGGACCACTGGCCTGATCCAGCAGGGCTCTTCTGATGTTCTTATCAGGGGAGGGCCCCAGCCTCTGTGCCCTGTTGTTGGCCCTCCAGAGGAACTGGTTGAGGCCACTGAGTGAGAGGGGATGCTGGACTAGATGGACCACTGGCCTGATCCAGCAGGGCTCTTCTGATGTTCTTATCAGGGGAGGGCCCCAGCCTCTGTGCCCTGTTGTTGGCCCTCCAGAGGAACTGGTTGAGGCCACTGAGTGAGAGGGGATGCTGGACTAGGTGGGCCCTCACTGGTCTGATCCAGCAAGGCTCTTCTTATGCTCTTATCAGAGGAAGGCCTCAGCCTCTATGCCTGTTGTCGGCCCTCAAAGACCAACTGGTTGAGGCCACTGAGTGAGAGGGGATGCTGGACTAGGTGGGCCCTCACTGGTCTGATCCAGCAGGGCTCTTCTCCCTAACTCATTACCCATGGTCCTCCTAGATGCAGCTACCGTACTCCTGGAAGGGTGGATCTATTGGAGAGAAACGCCAAGGCACTCATGCATTCATCTGCCCCAGAGGCCGGACAAGCACGCACCCAGAGACCCGCAACCTCGGGCAGGAACCAAAGAGGCGTTCAAACTACCCCGCTTCTCTATCTATCCCGCAAGGATCAGAGCGGCGAAGGCGAGAAATATTCCCCGGGGGAGGAGCTTGAAGTGAGTCGACATTCAGTCCCCCACCCCCACTCCGTGCCAGGCCTATGTTTACCCCGCATCACCCGAGGTTAAACACCCCAACAAACACCAGCTACCCCAGCTTGTGCTCCATACCGAGGTAAGACCCCCCCCCCATTACCCCCGGGCCACAGTGACCCAAGGGGGGAGGAGGCTGAGGAAGGACCCCCGCCCCGCCCGCCGACGCACCTGGAAGGGGTTCCCCGGGTCCCCCTCGAAGGGGTTCCCCCCGCCGTTCAGGGCCATGCCTGCCCTCCCTCCGCCGCGGGTCCTACTGCGTCCGCTCCCTCTGCCAGCCTGCGAGGTTCTACGCGCCCATTGGCTCCCGGGAGAGCGACGTCACCGGAGAACAGGGAGCGGATTCCCGGCAGGGAGCGCCGTGACGCCTATGCGTGAGTGTCGCGCACTTGTGACGTTAGGGAGAGCGTCCTGCGGTGGAGGCTGATGGGAGTTGTAGTTCTTGCGGTTTGCGCATGATGCGTTATAGCGGCTGTAGTGGTGTGTTCGTACAGAGCCGCCTCCACCCACTTTAGTGGTAGACTGCCCCTGTAGCTGGAGGTGCCATCGAGCTAAGGGAAGGTGAGCTACAGTCAGAGGCTGCCACCTCGGGGTTGCCAACCTCCAGGTGGCGGCTGGAGATCTCCTGCTATTGCAACTGATCTCCAGGCGACAGAGATCAGTTCCCCTAGAGCAAATGGCTACTTTGGAAGGTACCCTCTATGGCATTATACCTCACTGGGGTCCCTCCCCAAACCCCGCCCTCCTCAGGCTCCACCCCCCCAAATCTCCAGGTATTTCCCTAGCTGGACTTGGCAACCCAAGTCATGATGGGAAATTCTTAAAAATGTGGAGGTGGTACAATGCCATAGAATCCACCGGGAAGCTGGAAATCTTACATCACAGGTAGATCCCTTCACCCAACAATAATAAAGAGACAAGGAAGAAACAGAGAGTACATTTTATTCAAATTAGAGACCCAATACAGCCTCCTCTTCCCATCCCCCAGATAATACACACACCATAGTGGCTTACAAGACAGTTTTTTAGCCTACGGCTCACACATTTTTTTTGTCTCAGCTCAGGAAGGAGGGCTCCAGAGCAAACTAATTGATGCAGCAGCCAAAAGGCTCGCTCACAACTTTAACGCCGGTAGCTCGCAAAGTAGAATTTTTGCTCACTCCACAGCTTAGAGGGAGCATTGGTCACCACCTCCGTGTTTGGAAATCCATGGAGATTTGAGGGGCAGGGAGGGAAAAGTTGGAGGGAGGGAGGCAGGCATGTGATGTCATGGCACCCACGTGCTGAATCTGCCGCTTTCTCCAGGGAAACTGATCTCTAATCTGGAGATAGGGAATCTCCAGGAACCAGCTGGAGGTTGGCAACCCCAGGTCCAGCTCACTGGGTTATTTACAATGGCCTTGGGTGCAGGGCTTAAAGGAGGCTATACTTAACAATGATAATGCCTTGAGGTTGCAGGAATATCAAAAGATGCAGAGGGTAAAGCTGCTTCCGTGGGAGGGGGCCTGTTGTCGGTCTGCCCAAAGGATAACCTCTGGAAGGTGGGTCTCAGAGGCTTAAAGACCCCCCATCTAATTTTCCCCTAGACCTATAAGTAGGGTTGCCAACTCTGGGTTGGGAAATTCCTGGAGATTTCGGGAGTAAAGGCTGAGGAGGGTGGGTTTTGGAGAGGGGAGGGACTCTGGCCGGTAGCTAACATGGGGCCTGGCCCCCTAGTCTTTCTTCTGGGGCCCCTCACCCAGGCTGCCCCCAAAGTGCTCCAACTTACAACTTGCACTGTAGTTTAATTTAATTAGCTGGTGCCCCCCCGAGGCCCCCTCCCAAACAATTCCCTAGCTACGGGGCTGGCTCAATGGGGTACAAGGCCATAGAGTCCACCTTCCAAAGTGGCCATTTTCTCCAGACGAACCGATCTCTGCAACCCGGGAATCTGTTGCAACTGGTGTTCCCGCTAAGCTGAGTGAGTGCGAGCTGGCTCACCGTTTTCCAGCCTCTGGCTCACACGTTTTTGTCTCCACTCAGGAAGGAAGGCTCCAGAGCAAACGAATTGATGCCGCAGCCAAACGGCTCACCCTCAGCTTTAATGCCAGGAGCTCACCAAGTAGAATTTTTGCTCACAAGACATCCACAGCTTAGAGGGACCACTGGGATCCCGGGAGATCTCCAGGCACGACCTGGAGGTGGGCAACCCTACCTAGAAGGCAGCAGGACCGAGATGCCCTGCAGGAGTTCAGCAAGCCCATCCCTCCCCAAACCCAGGGGTATCTCTGAGGCATCAGCAATCCCAGCGAAGACGTCTGGCATCCACGTGGCACATGATTCGTCGGGCAGCCCCGGAAGGTTCCGGATCTGCTCACATGACAGGGCACTGCACCGGATGCTGCAGAGACCTCATGGCGTTCCGTGCGGTCATCTGGAAGGAGCCGAAATCCAGGTCGCTGAAGCTGGGGAAGAGAGAGCCAGCGTCCGAGGTGGCCTTGGACTTCACGATCGCCAGCAGGTCTTGGGGGAACGTCAGCTTGCCCCCAGCCGCTTCCATCTGCTTCTTATCTGTCCGGCTCTTGGGAGAGAAATAAGGGAAAACGAAATGAGTTCAGGTGCATTTTTTTATCCCTGCCCTTCTACCAAAAAGCTCAGGGAAGCATACTTTCTGTTTATCCTCACGCAACCACCCTGCAAGGTAGGTTAGGCCAAAAGAGAGAGACGGGCCCAAGGCTGATCAGTGAACGTCACTGGCCGATAGTATTGCTTGGGATACCAGCAGGGGTCATTTCCTGCAGGAGCGCACAGGAGCAGAGCTCCGGCAGTAAAGAACCCAGGGGGGCGGGCACATGCAACAAGCCCCACCCCCTGCTCCCAGCAGCCCTCAGTCAGAGCAAGAAGCAGCCAGGTAAGCTGCAGAGCCCACCCACCCCCGGTCCCCTGGTCCAAAACAGTCCAGTGGCACCTTTAAGACCAAGTTTTATTCAGGTACAAGCTCTCCCTCCTCTGCGAGGTCAGATCTGCACATTCCCTCCCCC
>NW_015171539.1:513518-540469 GCF_001447785.1 Gekko japonicus
GCAATCCAAAACAGTCCAGTGGAGCCTGAGCGGTGGGTGTTGCCTTCTGACACACTTCCGGTGAAGTCACGGGGTGTTGCATACGCAAATAAGTTATGCTAATGAGTTATGCTAATGAGCTCCTGCACCTCTTTTTCTACAAAATGACCCCTGGATACCAGCCTCCAGGAGGGACCTGGGGACCCCCCGGAATTACAGCTCATCTCCAGACTATGGGGATCAGTTGCCCTGGAGAAAATGGATGCTTCGGAGGGTGAGCACTACGGCACTGTGCCCCACTGAGGTCCCTGTCCTCCCCAGGCTCCACCCCCAAATCTCCATGAGTTTCCCAACCTGGATCTGGCCACACTACCCCCACCCACTGCTGGTGGCCGAGGGGCCCTGGCAAACCAAGTGGGACCCCTTCCCAGACCCAGAGCTGATGCTAGGCTTGCCAACTCCAGGCTGGAGAATATCTGGAGATTTGGGTGGGTGGGTGGAGCCAATGCCCCCTGTAAGCTGTGGAGTCTTGTGAGCAAAAATTCCGCTTTGTGAGCTACTGGTATTAAAGTGGTGAGCGAGCGATTTGGCGGCTGCATAAATTAGTTTGCTCCGGAGCCCTCCTTCTGGAGCTGTGACAAAAATGTCTGAGCCAGAGGCTTAAGAACTGTGAGCTAGCTCACACTAACTCAGCTTAGAGGGAACACTGGGGCGCTTGATGAAGGCGAAGGTTAGGGAGGGATTTCAATGGGGTCGAAAAGCCATAGAGTCCACCCTCCAAAGCAGCTGTTTCCTTCGGCGGAACTGTTGCTGTAATTCCTGGAGGTCTCCAGGAGCCACCTTCCAAAGTCGCCATTTTCTCCTGGTGAAGTGTTCTGTGTTCCCTCCAGCTACCTCTTGGCGGTGGGCTACAGGGCTATTTTTGGGCAGGAACGCACAGGAATGGAGTTCCGGCTGGCTCCCAAGTTGGCCACGCCCAGCAGGAACTCATTAGCATAACAGGCCACACCCAACAGCAGAAACTCATTCGGATTGGCTACATTAGGGGTGTTTGGCCTAACATGCAAAGGAGTCCCTGCTCCAAAAAAAGGCCCAGGGTTTTGACAACAAACAAGGTAAACAGAATAAGAAGCAAAAGGTGGGTGTGGCTGGATGACCACACTTCTGGTAACATGGGGGTGCGGCCTAATGTGCTAATGAGCTGTGCTGTCAGGGGTGTGGCCTAATATGCTAATGAGTTCCTGCTGTTGGGTGTGGCCTATTTTGCTAATGAGTTCCTGCTGGGCTTTTTCTACAAAAAGAGCCCTGGCGCCACTGTATCCATTCACACACACACACACACACACGGGTTCTCTCGCCCACCCTCCGAGCCCAGGCACGTGAGCCTCCTTACCTTGGGCAGCTGATATTTCTCCCGGAGTTGGGCCCTCATGGCGGCTCGTTCAGCCTTCCTTTGTGCAAAGGCTGTGTCCCGCTTGTTTCTGTCGGAGGGGAAGAAAGAACAGAACGGCATCAGAGCCGGGTGGGTGGGTGGGTGGACAGAGAGAGGGGCCTTCTCCCTTGGAGATTTTCAGTGAGGAGCTACTGGGGGAGCAGGCGGGCCTTCCCCGACTGTGTGGAACGGCAGGAAACAAGTATAGAAGTTGGGGTTGGGATTGGGATTGGGATTCAGGCCTGAGAATCTCAGCATCTAATTTTTTTTAAAAAAAATCAAGATTCTAGTCATCATAGAATCATAGAGTCGGAAGGGACCTCCAGGGTCATCTAGCCCAATTCCCTGCGCAGTGCAGGAAATTCACAAATACCTCCCCCTCCACACCCACAGTGATCGCTGTTCCACGCCCAGAAGATGACAAAAAAACCTCCAGGATCCCTGGCCAAACTGGCCTGGAGAACAATTGCTTCCTGACCCTAGAGTGGCGACCAGCATTTCCCTGGGTGTGTAAGTGTAATGTACTGCCACCATTACCACGTGTACTCTTGCTGAAATCACTCCACGTTCTGAGTACTTTTCAGTAAGAAAGGGCCACGAGAACTAAGCACTGAGGCAACCAATGTTCCCTCTAAGCTATGGAGTCTTGAATCAAAAATTCTTCTTTGTGAGCTACTGGCCTTAAAGTTGTGAGTGAGTTATTTGGTTACTGCATCAATTAGTTTGCTCTGGAGCCAGCCTTTCTGAACTAAGACAAAAATGTGTGAGCTGGAGGCTAAAAAACTGTGAGCTAGCTCACTCTAACTCAGAGGGAACAGTGGAGGCAACCCTTCCTGCCCTCCCTCTCGTGATCTGCCTAAGTTCACAGAATCAGCATGGCTGTCAGATGGCCATCGAGCCTCTGTTTGAAAACGTCCAAAGAAGGGGAGCCCACCACCTCCCGAGCAGTGTTCCCTCTAAGCTGAGTTTGTGTGAGCTTGCTCACAGTTTTTTAGCCTCTGGCTCACAGATTTTTGTCTTCGCTCAGGGAGGATGGCTCCAGAGCAAACTAATTTATGCAGTAGCCTAATCACTCCAAAACTGAACACAATACTCTAAGTGAGGTGTAACCAGAGCAGAGTAAAGTGGTACCATCACTTCGCATGAACTGGACACTATACTTCTGTTGATACAGCCCAAAATCGCATTTGCCTTTTTAGCAACCGCATCACACTGCTGACTCATGTTCAGTGTGTATGGTCTACTAAGACCCCTAGATCCTTCTTGCACATATTACTGCCAAGACAAGTCTCCCCACACCTGCAATTATGTAGTTAATTCTTCCTACCTAAATGCAGAACTTTACATTTATCCCCACTGAATTTCATTTTATTTGTTTTAGCCCAGTTTTCCAGACTGTCAAGATCACCCTGTATCCTGACTCTGTCTTCTATTTTATTCGCTACCCCTCCCAATTTAGTATCATCTGCAAATTTAGTATCATCTTCAAATGCCTGCATTGCTTCCCTGTTACAGGAACAGCAGAAACTGCATACATGGCACAAAACAATCCTGCATGTGTTCTTCTGATGGGGTGGGGGAGAGGTGATGAGAAGCCCAGAGGGAATCCATGCACAGGGGACCCCTCGGGGTGCTCAGCAGCCCTGGCTAAAGGAATGGGTAACAAAAGATAGAGCCACAGGAACTGTGTAAAGTGCGCTCAATGTTTCTTTAACGATAGCAATAATGTTATAGATATGAAAATTACAAAAGTGATACTAATACACTCAAATTGTAAATCCAGTTACATATGATAGAAGATAACAACGACGGCGGGACGGTGGTCTCCGGAATGTGATGCCGTTTCGACAAACGTCTTCTTCTGACCAAGAATCTATAAGTGGATGATGTATGGAAAGTTGCACTGCAGTGCAACTTTCCATACATCATCCACTTATAGATTCTTGGTCAGAAGAAGACGTTTGTCGAAACGGCATCACATTCCGGAGACCACCGTCCCGCCGTCGTTGTTATCTTCTATCATATGTAACTGGATTTACAATTTGAGTGTATTAGTATCACTTTTGTAATTTTCATATCTATAACATTATTGCTATCGTTAAAGAAACATTGAGCGCACTTTACACAGTTCCTGTGGCTCTATCTTTTCATGTCTATGGACTGTGACCATATTTGTCTTTGTACATAAAGGAATGGGTAAGCCATGAGCCTCATGGATGGAAGTAAATGGGGCTCTCTTGGTGTATGGTAGTTGTTCCAGTTGCCAACACCCAGGTGGCACCTGGAGATCTCCCACTATTACAGTTGATCTCCAGTTGACCAAGATCAGTTCCCCTGGAGAAACGGGCTGCACTGGAGGGTGGACTCCATGGCGTTATACCCTGATTAGGCCACTCCCCCAGGCTCCTCCCCCAAGATCTCCAGGTCTTCCCCAAGCCAGAGCTGGGAATCCTAGCTGTGAACGTGGCTGTCTGTGAGCCACTGAGTACCACGGGTGTCGTTCAAGCCACAGCACACCATGATACCCGCCCAAAGGCTGTGGCGATTGCCTGCCGAGCTCACCTGCGTTTGCTGGAGTCTGCAGGAAGAAGACCCCCCACGATTCTACAACCACCTGGCTTGGAGGAAAGAGCTGGGGACTTACTTCTGCTTCGGGCTGATCATCCACTGTGGTCGCTGCGGGCCTCGGTCCTGGCTGGGGCACGGGGGGGCCCTGGACTCCTTGTCCCTGGGGAAGTCGGCCGAGATACAGCACAACAATTGCCTGGCTGGGGCACCACATGCCAATTTCGCGGCGGATTCCATAGGGAAGAGGGCTGGAAAAGAGGACGGAGAGAGGAAACGTATAGTATAGAAACATAGAGCCGGAAGGGATCTTCAAGATCATCTAGTCCAACCCCTGTAGGGTTGCCAGCCTCCAGGTGGGGCCTGGGGATCTCCCGCTTTTACGACTGATCTCCAGCTGAGATCAGCTCCCCTGGAGGAAACGGCTGCTTTGAAGGGCAGACTCCGTGGCCTTGTGCCATGCTGAGGCCCCTCCCCTCCCCAAACCCCGCCCTCTCCAGGATCCACTCCCAAAGTCTCCAGGTATTTTCCAACCCAAACTTGGCAACCCTAAACCTTTGCCTTATGCAGGAAATTCACAACTACCTTCCCATCAGAAACAGGAAGCCAAGAACTCCCCCCCTCCAAACAAACAAACAAATAAAACCCAGCAGTGGTATGACTAGCCAAGCAAAAGACATTTTAAGAAGTACCTGGTGTCAGTCCACAGAACAACTCAGTTTTATTCGGGGATGTTTCCTTTTATTGCTTACAGTTATCATCACCCAAAGAGGGTTTTCAATAAATAAATAAATAACTGAAAAGGTTAAAAAAAAGAAGAAGAAACAGGAAGCCCAGAGAAAGCCGCACACCCGTATTTTTATTCATTCAAATCCTTGTATCCTCTCTTTATCCTTTTTCAATTAAAACCCAATTTATCCTTTTTCAATTAAAACCCAATTATGTTTTAATTTATGGAATTCAGTCCTGAAAGCAGAGTGACGTACTGTTTTAAAAAGCATTACACAAATCCTTTGGGACTGAATGATCAATGGATATCAATCATGATTATTGGACAGCACCTCCACGCTGAGAGACAGTGAGAGAACTTGTTGGGGTTAACAGGTCTGGTCAGTCCCGTTCCCACTAGTTAGTAAAGGTAACGGTGACCTTGGGTCAGTCACAAGTTCTCTCGGAGCTGTTCTCTCAAGGGCAGTCCTCGAAAGAGTTCTCTCAGGCCCGCCTACCTCACAGGGTCTCTGTTGTGAGGAGAGGAAGGGAAAGGAGATTGTAAGCCGCTCTGAGACTCCGAGTAAAGGACAGGGTATAAATCCAATCTTTTCTTCTCTTGTCTCTCTTCATCCCGCACCATTGGCCATGGGGGGACCTGGCAACCCTTCATCAAGCTGCTACGACTCCTGGTAACCCTGTGGACGAAGAGCCTCCAAAATGTCCCATCAGTCACAGCCTTGTTCAGGTCTCGCCAACCGAGGGCCGTGGCGTCCTCGATAGAGCCAGTCCATCTCCTGTTGGGTCTCCCTCTTTCTCCGCCGCCTTCCCTCGCATTGTTGTCTTTTTCTGTCCAGTGTCAAAAAGAATCCTTCTGCTCCGTTTTCATCCCCGGGAGTTATTACAAAAGGCACCGCCATCGATATGAACACTAGTGAACTTGGTCTTGTGATAAAGGTAAAGGTTGCTTGCTCGAAAGCAAGTTGAATCCGACTCTAGGGGACGGTGCTCATCTCCGTTTCCAAGCCGAAGAGCCAGCGCTGTCCAAAGACTTCTCCGTGGTCATGTGGCCGGCATGACTAGACGCCGAGGCGCACGGGACACTGTTACCTTCCCACCGAAAGCGGTACCTATTTATCTCCTTGCGATTTCTTGCTTTCGAACTGCTAGGTTGGCAGGAGCTGGGGCCCGAGATGGGAGCTCACTCCGTCATGCGGCACTCGGGTCTCAAACTGCCAAGTTACTTACCTTCTGGTCTGTAGCTCAGTGTCTTAACCTCTGAGCCACAAGGAGGCACAGTAGTTTGCGTATTACCAGGAAAAAAAGGAACCAGCTTGGACACATGCACCCTCAAAAACACCTAGACAGTCATACCCGAGTTTGGAAGATGGGGTACCTCCATTCGGGGGACCCAGCAATGAACAGGGACAATCCCATTCTCATCCCTGCCAATGCGGGATGGGAAGTTTATCACCTGAACACCATCTTCAGCTTCACTTACCTGGGTACCGCCAAGTCTTCTCCCCACGGCATAAGGAGCACCTCTGCTCTCTAAAGCGTCCCAGAAGGTGGATTAGAGCTGCTCCCCGGTGCGAGCTCTTTAAAGCAGGATCAGCGACAACGTAGGGAACTCTGGGTGATGAGGGTTTTCCCTGATCCTTCTGGGTGACCTCTGGAACCCGACGGTCACGACAGCCAGATGGCACTTGGGAGTGCAGAAACTGAACGCCTGCCCGGGAAGACGCTAGGGACGTGCGGTGTGGCCAAAGACGAGACAGCTCCAATCCCAGGGTCAGGTGTCTGATGGAGCTTTGGGTTTATTTTTAAAGCCCACAAGTTCCTAGTCCTTGTGAGCGTACCGGACGATACCCAAAATAAAAAGGTTTCCAAGAGGCGATATCGCCAGGGGCGGTCCGGGAGAACTGGGCGTCCGTGTGTGGGTGCCTGTTTGGACAGGTCCCTTATAAATACCCCCTTCCCCCCCAAGTGTCTGATCCCTCTGAGCTGTCAATCAGTATTGCCGGGAGCAGACGGCACAATCTCCTTCGACAGGGGGGGTTTAAGAGAAGAAAATCCTTCGAGGTGAACAATACCGCAGTTCTTACCATACTTTAAATGGGGGCAGGGCGTGCGGAGGGAGGGTTGCTTACTTTATAGAATAGGTTTGTGCGGAACTGGGCGGTGTTGCCGCTCCAAAATAATGTGCCATCCCGAGATATGACGCGTTGATCCAGTTCAGCACGGCACGGAAGTTTCTTCTTCCCCCTCTATTTCATCCTCACAGCCAACTCCGTTAGGAAGGAAGAGAGAGGGAGGGCCAGAGACAGGCGGCGAACTTGATGGCAGAGTGAGGATTCGGATCTGGGCCTGTTTGGGCCTTGTCGGACGCTCTAAGCACTATGCAGTCTGTTTTTGTCCAACAAGGCATCTGCCTGCCTGCTTTAGAGGTTGAAGTGTAGTGGGTTAGACGCATGAAGTAAACATGGAGACTGATGTAGTGATCAGCATACTTTACTGGTACACAACAAAGATGAACAATAACGGCCGGCAGGCCAACTATATGCACAACCAGGGGACACGCCCCTGGGTCCCATTGGTGGGTTTGAATTCCCGCCTCGGTCCCATTGGTTCCCCCAGTGGAGGGACTAGGATCCTAGTCCCCATTGTTAAACCGGACTCAAGCTCAGGAGCGTGCGCTGGCCTCTGGTGGCGGTCAGCGGACACAACAGAGGTAAACGGATATAAATGCATGTGAATCCCCACCCTGTCACATCAAGCCTGCGTGGTGTAGTGGTTAAGAGTGCCGGACTCTGATCTGGGTTTGATTCCCCGCTCTTCGCTTTGAGACACATGAGGCCTGCTGGGTGACCCTGGGCCAGTCCCAGTTCTCTCAGAGCTCTCTCAGTCCCACCTGCCCCCAAAGGTGCCTGATGTGGGAAGAGGAAGGGAAGGCGATTGTAAGGTGCTTTGAGACACATGAGGCCTGCTGGGTGACCCTGGGCCAGTCCCAGTTCTCTCAGAGCTCTCTCAGTCCCACCTGCCCCCAAAGGTGCCTGATGTGGGAAGAGGAAGGGAAGGCGATTGTAAGGTGCTTTGAGACACATGAGGCCTGCTGGGTGACCCTGGGCCAGTCCCAGTTCTCTCAGAGCTCTCTCAGCCCCACCTGCCCCCAAAGGTGCCTGATGTGGGGAGAGGAAGGGAAGGTGGTTGTAAGGTGCTTTGAGACGCATGAGGCCTGCTGGGTGACCTCAGGCCAGTCACAGTTCTCTCAGGACTCTCTCAGCCCCACCTATCTCACAAGGTGCCTGTTCAGGGGAGAGGAGTAGTGAAGAGCCAAAGTAGTACAGTGGTTAAAAGAGGCGGACTCTAATCTGGAGAGCTGGCTTTGATTCCCCACTCTCCCTCCACATGAAAGCTGCTGGATGACCTTTGGCCAGTCCCAGTCCTCTCAGAGCTCCCTCAGCCCCACCTGCCTCACAAGGTGCCTGTTGGGGGGAGAGGAGTGACGACAAGCCAGCTTGGTGTACTGGTTAAGAGAGGGGGACTCTAATCTGGAGAACAGGGTTAAGATTTCCCACTGCTCCTCCACACAAAGCCCGCTGGGCGACCTTGGGCCAGTCCCAATTCTCTCGGAAGTCTCTCAGCCCCACCTGCCTCAAAAGGTGCTTGATGTGGGGAGAGGAAGGGAAGTAAGCCACTTTGAGATGCTTTAGGATAGAGCAAGGCAGAGGATAAAGACCTGTTCTTCTTCTCTTCTACATCTAGTTTTCCTCTCCTCTGTCTCTACCCCATCTGCAGAAGAAGAAGAAGAAGAAGAAGAAGAAGAAGAAGAAGAAGAAGAAGAAGAAGAAGAAGAAGAAGAAGAAGAAGAAGAAGAAGAAGAAGAAGAGATTGGATTTATACCCCGCCCTTCACTTGGAGTCTCAGAGTGGCTTACAAACTCCTTTCCCTTCCCCTCCCCACAACAGACACCCTGTGAGGTGGGTGGGGCTGAGAGAGCTCTGACAGAAACTGGTCTTTTTCAAGGACAGCTGTGCCAGAGCTTGTGACTGACCCAAGGTCACACCAGCAGCTGCATGTGGAGGAGTGGGGAATCAAACCCGGTTCTCCCAGATTAGAGTCCACGCACTTAACCACTACACCAAACTGGCTCAAAAGGGTCAATAGTGGCCTATTGTAGAATGTGGTGGTTTAATATTTCAAGCTGATTACTTTTTATCCTAATTTTTTGATATGTACAGATACGTCAGATAGTTCTGGGTGCGGGGGAATTACCAAAGAGAAATGACCCCAAAAGGTAAGTGAGAATACCGTTTAAAAACAACAACAACGATGACGACTTGCATGTGATATCATCTTTCCATTTGCACGCTTCTTCACCGGTCACAGAACATGCGTCTCTCTGACACTGAGACCGCTCTCTCTCTGAGAGCTGAGAAGTGCCGAGTGTGGGGGGAATGCAATCCACAGTGGAAGACGGCCTCCACAGCGGTTGGGAGAGGAGTCTAAGCAGAATGGAGCTCGAGCACACAAATGCTGTCCGAAAGCGTATGGGCTCGAGGACCTCTGAACTGTAATGAAGATGAACCGTAGTGAGACTTCCTGAGGAAAGGACGTTCCACTCTCATGGCATCTGTCAGGAAGACCATGAGTTCCATGAGAGAGCCAATTTGGTGTAGTGGTGAAGTGCGCGGACTCTAATCTGGGAGAACCGGGTTTGATTCCCCACTCCTCCTTCACATGCAGCCAACTGGGTGACCTTGGGCAAGCCATAGTTCTCTCACAGCTGTTCTCTCAACAGCAGTCCTCAGTCAGAGTTCTCTCAGCCCCACCTGCCTCACAGGGTGCCTGTTGTGGGGAGAGAAGAAGAAGAGATTGGATTTATACCCCGCCCTTCACTACCCAAAGGTGTCTCAGAGCGGCTTACAAACTCCTTTCCCTTCCCCTCCCCACGACAGGCACCCTGTGAGGTAGGTGGGGCTGAGAGAACTCTTGACAGAAACTGCTCTTTTTCAAGAACAGCTGTGCCAGAACTACAGCTTGCCCAAGGTCATCCAGCCAGGTGCAAGTGGAGGAGTGGGGAATCAAACCCGGTTCTCCCAGATTAGAGTCCGCGCACTTAACCACTACACCAAACTGAAGGGGATTGTAAACTGCTCTGAGACTCCAGCTGAAGGGCAGGGTATGGATCCAATCTCCTCTTCTTCCTCTTCTTCTTCTTCTTCTTCTTCGTGAATTCATGAACATATGAAGGTGCCTTCTGCTTGGTCCATCAAGGTCAGGGTTGTCTACTCAGTCTGGCAGCAGCTGTCCAGGGCCTCAGGCCGAGGTCTTTCACATTGCCTAATGCTTAAAGGATTTGGCAGTAGGGGAACAGCCAAAGAAGAAGAAGAAGAAGAGATTGGATTAATACCCGGCCCTTCACTACCCAAAGGAGTCTCAGAGCGGCTTACAAACTCCTTTCCCTTCCCCTCCCCACAACAGACACCCTGTGAGGCAGGTGGGGCTGAGAGAGGTCTGAGAGAACTGCCCTTCAGAGAACAGCTCTGAGAGAACTTGTGACTGACCCAAGGTCACTCCAGCATCTGCATGTGGAGGAGTGGGGGAATCAAACCCGGTTCTCTCAGGTTAGAGTCTGTGCCCCTAACCACTACACGAAACTGGCCCTGTAAAAGTCCTCTGCCTGAGTCCTTGGAGGGCCGCTGCCAATCTGTGTAGACAATACTGACCTTGATGGACCGATGGCCTGACTCAGCTTCTGCTTGGCATGCAGGAAAGTCCCAGGTTCAATCCCCGGTATCTCTGAAAGGACCGGGTAATATGTGATAGGAAAGACCTCTGCCTGAGACCTTGGAGAGCCGCTGCCTGTCTGCTCATACTGACTTTAAGAACATCAGAGAAGCCAGTGTTGGATCAGGCCAATGGCCCATCCAGTCCAACACTCTGTGTCACACAGTGGCCAAAAACTTAAGAAACATTTCATTGGGAACATTTGGCTGTACAAGCTCAGGAGAATATATAAGTTGACCAGAGAGAAGTACTACTGGACATGTGATTGCACTGGAGGTTTCATTTGTATTTTTGTATGTCTCTTCTTTGCCCAGTGGTTAAACTTTGGAACAATTGTTTTCTGGTCTCTATTGCATATTCTGTATATGTATGATTATATATATTTTTATATATCAGCCAACATGTTCTATTTGTATTAGACCTCTGAGGAAGGCCTGTAAAGGCCAAAACGCGTTAGATCTATTTCATCAGCCTTTGTATGCTTTTATATTTGTATATGAGGTATGAATGGGCCCTTATTCATTATTTTAATTTGTGTTTAATAAATACATGTATATTTTTTAGGTTTCATAATTAGATTTTAAGAGTTGGCCCTCTTCTATTCTTGACTAAACTTTATAGGTTCTGAATTCTAGGTTTTAGGTTCAGTCTTTTCCCCCCTTTTTTGTCCTTACAAAAATACCAGGTGAGATTATTCTGATAGATCGAGGATCTGATTCAGTAGAAGGCAAGTTCTTACTTCAGTAGAAGGCAATTTCTTACGTTCATGTGGTCCCTACCTGCAAGATGGAGCTCTTCCGCCGGGCGTTTGGTCAAGGCAACGTATGTCCCCCCCTCTCCCTCCTTCCAGCTTTTCTGGCCGTGATTTTTTCTGCCCAATTTTTTCAGGCCAATTCTTCACCAGGCCTGTTTTGACTAATCATCTGACAACTTTTATAATTAGATGGTATTTTATGATTTTATGTCAGGGGTCATTTCGTAGAAAAAGAGGTGCAGGAGCTCATGAGCAGAACTCATTAGCATCACTTATTTGCATATGCCACACCCCCTGACATCACCGGAAGTGTGTCAGAAGGCCACACCCACCACTCAGGCTCCACTGGACTGTTTTGGATTGCCAACTATTTGGGGGGGGGGGGAACGTGCAGATCTGTCCTCACAGAGGAGGGAGAGCTTGTGCCTGAATAAAACTTGGTCTTAAGGGTGCCACTGGACTGTTTTGGACCCGGGGGCCGGGGGGAGCTCTGCAACTTACCTGGCTGCTTCTTGCTCTGACTGAGGGCTGCTGGGAGCAGGGGGTGGGGCTTTCTGCATGTGCCCACCCCCTGGGCTCTTTACTGCCGGAGCTTCGCTCCTGCAGGAAACGACCCCTGATTTTAATACTGTTTTAATTGTACATTTAATTGTTGTACACCACCCTGAGCCCATTGGGGAGGGCAGTATATACATCTAATAAAATAAATAAATAAATATCCTGGTGACTGTCTTCTGCTCCCGTTCCGGGGAACTCTTCCGAGGCGCCTCATGTAGAGTACATTATGTCCATCCAGGCTGGATGTCACCAAGGCACGAGTCACCGCGGCCAAACCTTTGTCCAGGAAAGGGCCCGGCTGACTCACCAATCAGACTTGGCAAGCAACTGCTTCTGCCGTCACTGCAGCTGAGCAATGCCGGAACCCAGTGCACACGCAAGCCGGAAGCCGCATCGTCAGAAGGCGGATGACCCCCCCTCTGAAGAAGGATTAGTGGAGTAATCTTTCCACTGTCCCAGTAATCTAGATTACCGTAATGCCCTCTACGTGTGACGGCCTTCGGAAGGTGCTCAGAATCTTCAGCTGGTACAAAACGCAGCTGCCATCGCACTGATCCAAAGAGCACTGCTAGCCACGGTGGCTGAAGGGAACCTCCACATTCAGAGGCCATAAACCTCCAAATCCCAGAGCCAGGAGGCAGCATCAAGGGAAGGCCTTGGCCTCTAAGCCCTGTTGTTCAACCTCCAGAGGAACTGGTTGAGGCCACTGTGTGAGACGGGATGCTGGACTAGGTGGTCTGATCCAGCAGGGCTCTTCTGATGGTCTTATGAGGGGAAGGCCTCCACCTCTCTGCCCTGTTGTTGTCCCTCTGGAAGAACTGGTTGAGGCCACTGTGTGAGACTAGATGCTGGACTAGAGGGATCACTGGTTTGACCCAGTAGGGCTCTTCTGATGGTCTTATGAGGGGAAGGTCTTGGTCTCTCTGCCCTGTTGTCGGCCCTCCAGAGGAACTGGTTGGCCACTGTGTGAGACGGGATGCTGGACTAGATGGGCCACTGGTCTGATCCAGCAGGGCTCTTCTTGTGTTCTTATGAGGGGAAGGCCTCGGCCTCTCTGCCCTGTTGTTGGCCCTCCAGAGGAACTGGCTGAGGCCCCTGTGTGAGACAGGATGCTGGACTAGATGGACCCTCACTGGCCTGATCCAGCAGGGCTCTTCTGATGTTAACACTGTTTGCCACCGCTGAAGCACCTTTGTTGACTTTCAGTTAATTTCTGGGCCAATCCGTGTTCTGGTTTTGACCTTTAATGCAATATTTTTTATAAATGATCTGGATGAGGGGGGTAGAGGGACTACTAATGAAATTTTCAGATGACGCCGAATTGGGAGGAGCAGCAAATACCCCGAAGACAGAGACAGAATGCAGTGAGATCCGAGCACACTGGGAAAATGGGCCGATGTGAACAAGACGCGATTCAACAAGGATAAGGGCAGAGTTCTATATCTGGGTAACAAAAATGAGATGCACAAGCACATATAATAGATGATGGGGATACACATCTGGGTAGCAGTGTGCCTGAACAACATGGGCCGTGCTGGATCAGACCAGTGGTCCTTCTAGTCCAGCATCGTGTCTCACACAGTGAGATCTTGGTGTACAGATGGACTGTAAGCTAAATATGAACAGTCAGCGAACAGCAAAAAAGGCTACTGTGGTCTTGGGGGGTATCAAGAGGCATAACGTCCAAAATGCAAGATGTCCTAGTCCCGCTGTACACTGCATTGGTCAAGCTGCACCTGAAGTCTTGTGTGCAGTTCTGGAGGCCTCCCTTCAGAAAGGATGTGGACAGAATGGAGCAGGTGCAGAGGAGAGCGACGAGGATGATCGGGGGCCTGGAGACCAAGCCCACGTGAGGAAAGGCTGAGGGACTTGGGCATGTTCAGTCTGGAGAAGGGGAGGCTGAGGGGGGACAGGATGGCTCTCTTGAAGTATCTGAAGGGCTGTCCCTCTTAGAGGAGGGCAGGGAGCTGTTTCCTGTTGGCAGCAGAGGAGAGGACGCGCAAGAATGGTTTAAATTAACAGGCGGAAAGGTGCCCACTGGATATTAGGGAGGAGAATTAGACAGTAAGAGTAGTTCAACAGCAGGTTTGGCTGCCTAGGGAGGTGGTGAGCTCCCCCTCCCTGGCTGTCTTCAAGCAGTGGCTGGATGACCACTTGTCAGGGGTGCTCTAGGCTGATCCTGCAACAAGCAGGGGGTTGGACTAGATGGCCTCTATGACCCCTTCCAACTCTATGGTTCCATCATATTTTGAGAACTGCCTTCTTCCCATATAGATCTCCTTGGGATTTTTCAGATCGTTCCCGAAGGCTCTGTCACTTGTTCCTCTGAAGGCTCTGATGCGGGGTTGGGGGTCATTCCAGATGGCAAGGCCTTTTTAGCAGTGGGAGCAAAATGGCGGACTCCCCGCCCCACCCTCTGGGGAGTTCGCTTGGCCTGTGGCTGGCCTGCCGGTGACCGGCAGTTTTATTCCAGAGAGCGTTCAGCAGCATCCAGATTTTATTTTAAAAAAAACATTTATATGCCACTTTTCTAGTAATGTTTACTTGTATCCCACTTGGACTGAGTCCCTCTAAAGCAGTTCACAGCTTGTCATAAAATGGAACAGAATCCATTAAAAATCATTAAACCAAAGAATTAAAACCATAAGAGATATAGGTGGGAAACAGCGACAGACAGTCAAGAAACAACGCTGATGGTTACTTGGGGTATTTAAAAGGCCCACTATACATCTACCTGGAGGGCTTCAGGCAGCCTACATTTAGCTTCTGTCCCATCTACCTGCAATACAGAGAACAATAGCCTACGATACAGGTAAGGGAGGGGCTGTGGCTCAGTGGAAGAGCCTCTGCTTTGCATGCAGGAGGTCCCAGGTTCAATCCCCAGCATCTCCAGTTTAAAAGATCTGGTAGCAGGTGACGTGAAAGACCTCCGCCTGAGACCCTGGAGAGCCACTGCCAGTCTGAGTAGACCACACTGACTTTGATGGACCAAAAGGTACGATTCTGAATAAGGCAGCTTTCAGGAATTGTGGCTCAGTGGCAGAGCATCTGCTTGGCATGCAGAAAGCCAGGCACCATCTGTGAAACCTGCACCCACAAATCGTGCCAAAGAACCTCGCCACCAATAAGTGAGGCAGACATCTGAGCTTATTGCACATGTGCAAGAAGGAACAACGATCTAAGGGGATCCCTGGTGGCCTTCCAAAGAGTCTCCAGTCCCCGGGAAATGAGTTGCCCACTGGTGATGCACAACACTCGCCAGTGTTCTCTCTAAGGTGTGCATGAACGGTCGCTCAATAACACAGGAAGCCCTGCTCAGCAGCAGTCTGGAGCCCCACAGGGTCTTGCACTGCCCGTTGTCCATTTTAAGATCACAGCAGTTAATGTTCTGCTCATGTTCCCTCTAAGCTGAGTTGGTGTGAGCTAGCTCACAGTTTTTTTAGCCTCCGGCTCACACATAAGAACATAAGAACATAAGAGACGCCAATGTTGGATCAGGCCAAAGGCCCATCCAGTCCAACACTCTGTGTCACACAGTGGCCAGAAATACCAGTGCCATCAGGAGGTCCAGCAGTGGGGCCAGGACATTAGAAGCCCTCCCACTGTTGACCCCCCCCCAAGCACCAAGAAGACAGAGCATCACTTGCCCCAGAGCCCCTAGCTATACCTTGTGGCTAATAGCCACTGATGGACCTCTGCTCCATATGCTCATCTAATTCCCTTTTGAAGCCGTCCATGCTTGTAGCACCCACCACTTCCTGTGGCAGTGAATTCCATGTGTTAATCACTCTTTGGGTGAAGAAGTACTTCCTTTTATCCGTTCTAACCCGACCGCTCTGCAGTTTCATGGAGTGCCCACGAGGTCTTGTATTGTGAGAAAGGGAGAAAAGTACCTCTTTCTTTACCTGCTCTTTCCCATGCATAATCTTATAAACCTCGATCATGTCACCAATGTCACATTTTTGTCCTAGCTCAGGAAGGGTGGCTCCAGGGCAAACTAAGTTATGCAGTAGCCAAATCGCTCGCTCGCAACTTTAATGCCAGTAGCTCAAAAAGTGGAATTCTCGCTCACAGGACTCCACAGCTTAGAGGGAGCGTCGCTCAGGATGTGAGCTGTTCCACTCGGGGGAGGGGATTAGGAGGAGCATTATACCCAACCCTCCCCCGCCAATATAAATCTCGGCTCACAAAACGGAGCCTCCAAAGAGGGACGTTCCTGTCCGATCCAATTGATCGGCGCCGGCGTGTCAGAGCTGAGTGACGCAGGGGCTTAGACGGCCGTAAACAGATTGGAGTGAGCTGAAGGACACTGGGACAAGGACGAATCGTGACAGGTGTGACCCAGCCATGGATCCTAAGCTCCTTACCGGGGAAAAAGAGTGCAGAAAGAACTCAGCAACATATGTGTGCGTGTTTTCATGAAGGGGCGGGGGGAAGCAACCAATATTCCCTCCTTGTGAGCAAGAATTCTACTTTCTGAGCTACTGGCATATTAAAGTTGTGAGCGAACGATCTGGCTACTGCATGATTTCGTTTGCTCTGGAGCCATCCCTTCCTGAGCTAAGACAAAAATGTGCGAGCCGGAGGCTAAAGAACTGTGAGCTAGCTCACACTATCTCAGCTTAGAGGGAACACTGCAACCAGGGCTATTTTTGGGCAGGAACGCACAGGAACGGAGTTCCGGCTGGCTCCCAAGTTGGCCACACCCAGCAGGAACTCATTAGCATAATAGGCCACACCCAACAGCAGGAACTCATTAGGATTGGCTACATTAGGGGTGTGTGGCCTAACATGCAAAGGAGTTCCTGCTACAAAAAAGCCCTGGGTTTTGGCAACAAACAAGGTAAACAGAATAAGAAGCAAAAGGTGGGTGTGGCTGGATGAGCACACTTCTGCTAACATGGGAATGCGGCCTAATATGCTAATGAGCGGTGCAGTCAGAGGGTGTGGCCTAATATGCTAATGAGTTTCTGCTGCTGGGTGTGGCCTATTATGCTAATGATTTCCTGCTGGACTTTTTCTACAAAAAAAGCCCTGACTACAACACACTCCCAGCAACACTGCTTGAATACAAGCTATAGATATTCTGCCTGTACAGATGAGGGTAAAAAGTCTCACCTGGCCCAGAGACTTTCTTTTCTTTAAGAAAAGCCCTCTTCTCTCAGAGGATTCTTGGGATCAAATTTGGTCCTCTTCTCCACTCCATTCCAAAATCACAGCAGTAAAATTACAGTCCTTCAAAATAGTGTCACACTGGTAGCTTGCACTGCCGAAACTGGCTCATATAAATCCATCACACAGTCCAAAATGCTGGAAAAAAATGCAGAAATGTGGGAAACTATTTACATTGCTGGATCTTCTGCCCCCAAATCCTTCTTTTCTGGATTGCGGTTCTGAATCAAATCAAATCTATCACACACACATATCTCCCCTACACCAGGAAAGTTGGTTTTGAATGGATGGGCTACTAATTGTTTTCTAACAAAGAAAGGGTCTCTTTGATGCTTTTTTTGCAGCAAAAACTGTCATAGCTACGCACTGGAAAACAACAATGGCGCCTACACTTTCACAATGGCATAAAACGTTGTGGGATTTCTATACCATGGCAAAACTCTTGGATAATCTTACACGTCTTGATAACCTTCCGGCCTCTTCTACTTTTGTTCCAACATGGTTCCCCATTTTAGAATACCTCACCAATCAACAAGACATTCCTAAAGTAATTGATGACCTGTGGTTGTGGTAATGCTTTTCAATATACCTTTGATTGTTGCTACTGTTAATATCCTTCTATGTTAAGACTCAGTCTAGTTTATGGATGGTACCCTATCGATATCATTTCTATCGTTACAACTATTGTCATTCTAAACCTCGAAATGCACAGTATTCTGCTGGTTTACTACTCTACCTATGTATTGTTCTAGCACTTTAAATGTTTCTGTGTTTGCAGTGTTAATAATCCTACTAAACTTTCAATAAAATTTATTGTACAAAAAAAAAAGAAGTGCATACAGAAACTGGGATTATGCAAGACCGTAGCAGATATATTTGAACACAGCATGGTGTAAAATTTTGCTTTATCACTCTTGCAACACTGGGGTCTTCCAGTCATAGAATACTCAGAAACCAGTATGACCCAGAAAAGAGAGAGAGTCCAGTAGCACCTTAAAGACTAACAAAATTGGTGGTAGGCAGTGTTCCCTCTAAGCTGAGTTAGTGTGAGCTAGCTCAGTTTTTTAGCCTCCGACTCACACATTTTTGTCTTCGCTCAGGAAGGATGGCTCCGGAGCAAACCAATTTATGCAGTAACCAAATCGCTTGCTCACAACTTTAGTGCCAAAGTAGAATTTTTGCTCACAAGACTCCACAGCTCAGAGAGAGCATTGGTGGTAGGGGATGAGCATTTGGGAGTCACTGCTGACTTCTTCAGATACAGCTAGAATGTGAGTCCATCTATCCTATACATTGGAAAGTGGAGTGTTTTCAGATGCCAAATGACAATAGCAGGCAAATGAGAATAGAAGGTGTGATAGGATGAGGTGTGATAATCAGAGGAATAGCAGGCATGCAGAAATCAGCATTGGTAATGAGGCAGGAAACCTGGGTCTCGATTCAGTCCAGGTGGATGCATTGTCCTGAGCTGCGTTATCAGTTGCAATTCAGCAGTCTCTCTTTCTAATCTCCCTTTGAAATCCCTTTGTAAGGGAACTGCTACTTTTAGGTCAGCAACTGAATGTCCTGGAAGGTTAAAATGTTCCCCCACTGGTTTCTGAATGTTGTAGTTTCCAGTGTCAGACTTTCTTTGTCAAAGGGACTGGCCTGTTTGTCCAATGTAGAGAGTAGAAGGGCATTACGTTATGACACGTGATGGCATAAATCACATTAGATGAGCAGGAGTATGAAACTGAGATGGTATGACTGATGTTGCTAAGTCCACTGATGGTGTTGCTAGGATCTATATGAGAGCAAATCTAGCATCTTGGTTTGTTGCAGGTTTTGGTGTTCAGTCGCACATTCGAGTCCGACTCTTCGTGACCCCATGGACAAGATCTCGCCAGGCCCTCCTGTTTTCCGCTGTCCTCTGAAGATTGCTCAATTTCATGTTAGTTGCATCTATGACACTGTCCTTTGCCGTCCCCATCTTCTTTGACCTTCAATCTTTCCCAGTATCAGGGTCTTCTCCAGTGAGTGCTCCCTTCTCATTGGGTGGCCAAAGTATTTGCGCTTCAGTTTCATTATCTGGCCTTCCAGGGAACAGTCAGGGTTGATTTCTTTTAGGACTGACTGATTTGATCTCCTGGCAGTCCGAGGGACTCTCAAGAGTCTTCTCCGGCACCATAGTTCAAAAGAATCTATTCTTCGGCGCTCAGCCTTCCTGACTTGGTACTAAAGTCCATGTTACTGTTAAGTAGTTTATCATTGCAGGTGGGAGTCTGTTTTAGGTTAGCAGGCTGTCTGTAAGCACGAAAAGGTCGCCCCCCCCCCCCAAGTACCTGTGTGAGGGAAGTGTCAGCACGATGTGTAAGTCCTGGGTTCAAATCCCTGCTCTGCCATGCAACTCGCTGGATAACTTTTGGTCAATTTAGTCTTAGTCTAACTTTACAAAGTTGTTGCGAAGGCGATGACTTGAGTGTAGCTTGGGCTGCTCTTGACGAACGGGGTTTCTTTCCTGCAAAGTAGGTTGTATTTGAATGCCTGTGGTATGAGGAGGCTAGAGAGAGAGGGATCGAACCACTTACGTGCCAGTGAAATTAGCTCCTCCTAGATCAGGGGTGTCAAATGTAAGGCCTGGGGGCCAGAACTGGCCCATCCAGGGCTCTTATGCAGTCTGCGAGCAATTAGTGCAAGGGAGGGAATAGGAGACTGCTGGGGGGGAGTGGGCGGAGCCACGCCAATTGTGGCTTCCCCATGATGGAACAACCTCATCTGCAGCAGTCAAGCAGCATGGGAGGGTCTGCCCAGTGCTGCACCACTAGCTTTCCAATCCGCCCATGTGGGTTTCCTTTTGTACGCCCCTCCCAGCCCATGGGGCACTGCAGTGAGGAGCTTACCAGCTGCAGCCCTTTATGCAGTTTATATCTCTGGTACTTGGCATTACATTTCATGGCACAGATGGCCTTGGCCCGACCCGACAAAATGACATTTATGTCAGATCTGCCCCTCGTAGCAAATGAGTTCGACACCCCCACCCTAGGTATTTTAGTTACTGCATTTTTAATGGATCCAAGGCCAGCAAATATCCTTTTGTTACCTAAACTTCTTTTCAGGCCATGAGAGTTCAGGCAACCTGTGACATCTTAGACATAAGAAAAGCCATGTTGGATGAGGCCAGTGGCACATAAGAACATAAGCCAATGTTGGATCAGGTCAATGGTCCATCCAGTCCAACCCTCTGCGTCACAGTGGCCAAAAATTAGGTGCCACCAGGAGGTCCACCGGTGGGGCCAGAACTCCAGAAGCCCTCCCACTGTTGCCCCCCAAGCACCGTGAATACAGAGCATCACTACCCCAGACAGAGTGTTCTGTCTATGCCTTGTGGCTGGCTAATAGCCACTCATGGACTTTGGCTCCGGATGTTTATCCAATCCCCTCTTGAAGCTGTCTATGCTTGCAGCCACTACAACTGCCTGTGGCAATGAATTCCATGGGTTAATTAATCTTCTCTAATATGATACAGTCTGCCCTCTCTAGCTCAAATTCTTCCTTTTACTCCTAGTTGGGATTGATTGATATTGCTCAAGACCTCTAGACCAGAGGAGCAGAGAAAAGACAGACAGAAAGGAAGGAGAGAGAGAGAAGATTGGAATTATACCCCGCCCTTCACTACCCAAAGGAGTCTCAAGAGTGCCTTACAATCTCCTTCCCCTTCCCCTCCCTGCAACTGATACCCTATGACGTAGGCGGGGCTGAGAGAGCTCTCCCTTCAACTGCCCTTGGGAGAACAGCTCTGAAAGAACTTGTGACTGACCCAAGGTCACACCAGCAGCTGCATGTGCAGTAGTGGGGAATCAAATCTGGTTCTCCCATATTAGAGTCCACGCTCCTAACCACTATTAAGAAACTGGTTTTGTTTCTCTCAGAGTACAGGACACTGGGAAGCTGGCACAAAGCCTGCCTCCTCCCTGCCTGTAACCTGCTCCTAGAAAACTGTTCTGGTAGCAACGGGGTTGTTCAGCAGTTAAGAGACTTGGGTTCAAATACCCGACCTGGCCATGAGAGTCAAATGGGCGGGGTAGCAGCACAAGCTCAATCCAGCCTACCTTGCAGGGTTGCTGGGTTTCTATGATGATAGAGTACCTCCCATCCAACCCGGGTTATCCAGTTGATTACTCAGGGACTTCTGACATGCTATTGATGGGAAGGGCAACTTCGTAGGATCTCAGAAGCTACGCAGGGCCATCCCTGGTTAGTATTTGGATGGGAGACCATGAAGAGGAGGAGATTGGATTTATACCCCGCCCTTCACTACCCGAAGGTGTCTCAGAGCAGCTTACAATCTCCTTTCCCTTCCCCTCCCCACAGCAGACACCATGTGAGGTAGGTGGGGCTGAGAGAGCTCTTTCCAGAACTGCCCTTAGGAGAACTTGTGACTGGCCCAAGGTCACACCAGCAGCTGCATGTGGAGGAGTATATTACAGTTATATACAAGCAATTAAAGAAGAAAAAACTGTGTAGACAACACTAAGAATTCACCAAAAAGAACAATTTCACTGTACAAAATTACAAATAGATGTAATTGTATTACAGATATCCAGAGGTAAGTCACAGACTGACTTTCAACAGGTGAAGACAATATAATAGAGGTAAAGACAATATACTTTCAGTTCTGTCAGCAGGTAATCTATACATCAAAGCCTTTAATAAATACTATACAAGTGTATATATCTTCCAGCAGAGCAGGGATGAAGTCTTCACCTGTGGAAAGTCAGTCTATGACTTACCTGTTGGATACCTGTATTACAATTATATGTATTTGTAATTTTGTACAGTGAAATTGTTCTTTTTGGTGAATTCTTAGCGTTGTCTACAGTTCTTTTTCTTCAGTTGAATGTCCAGAGTTACACAGCACAGGCAGGCAAGAACCAACCACCTCTGAACGTTGCCTTGGAAACCCCCCAGGGGTCTCCGTACATCGGCTGTGACCTGGTAGCGCTTTCCACCACCACAACTTCACGGACTCTAGAGCCAGTTTGGTGTAGTGGTTAAGTCCGCGGACTCTAATCTGGGAGAACCGGGTTTGATTCCCCGCTCCTCCACTCGCAGCTGCTGGATGCCCTTGGGCAAGCCATAGTTCTGTCAGAGCTGTTCTTGAAAAAAGAGCAGTTGCTGTCAGAGCTCTCTCAGCCCCACCTGCCTCACAGGGTGTCTGTTGTGGGGAGCGGAAGGGAAAGGAGTTTGTCAGCCGCTCTGAGACTCCTCTGGGTAGTGAAGGGCGAGGTATAAATCCAATCTCTTCTTCTTCTTCTACCTCACAGGGCATCTGTTGTGGGGAGGGGAAGGGAAAGGAGTTTGTAAGCCGCTCCTAGACTCCCTTGGGTAGTGAAGGGCGGGGTATAAATCCAATCTCCTCCTCCTCTTCTTCTTCTTCTACCTCACAGGGCATCTGTTGTGGGGAGGGGAAGGGAAAGGAGTTTGTAAGCCGCTCCTAGACTCCCTTGGGTAGTGAAGGGCGGGGTATAAATCCAATCTCCTCCTTTTACCTCACAGGGTGTCTGTTGTGGGGAGGGGGAGGGAAAGGAGTTTGTAAGCCGCTCTGAGACTCCTTCGGGTAGTGAAGGGCGGGGTATAAATCCAATCTCCTCCTCCTCCTAGTTTGCATTCTGGCAGCCATTTTTAGAGAATGGACACTTTCCCCCCTGCACACATGAAAGATGGGCAGCCGTGTTAAGAGTGAGGCAGGAGAAAAGAGCAAGAGTCCCGGAGCCCCTTCAAGACTAACAGAATTTGTGGCAGGGGAGGGGCTTTCGTAATGAGTCACCGCTCCCCGCTTCACGCAAGATCCTCCCCTGCCACAAATGTGGCTAGCCTTGAAGGGGCTCCTGGACTCTTGCTCTTCGCTACTGCTGCAGACAGACTAACACAGCGACCCGTCTTGATCTGTCTCCTTGGAAGGCACCACGTTTAGCCGTGCAGAACTGAAATCTGTCAGCCTTGTGAAGAAACTTGCACAGGTACAAACAGGCATCACCTTTCTCACCAAATGCAGTAGACAACCAGTTTGGTGTAGTGATTAGGAGCGCGGACTCTAATCTGGGAGAACCGGGTTTGATTCCCCGCTCTTCTACGTTTGCCGCTGCCAGTGTGGACCTTGGGTCAGTCACAAGTTCTCTCAGAGCTGTTCTCTCAAGGGCAGTTCTCTCAGTCCCACCAACCTCACAGGGTGTCTGTTGTGGGGTGGGGAAGGGAACGGAGTTTGTAAATTGCTCTGAGAGTCCTTCGGGTAGTGAAGGGCAGGGTATAAATCCAATCTCTTCTTCTTCTTCTTCTCTTCTTAAGATGGGTCAAGGTAACCGAGATCCCAAAGGGATGATCATAGGAAGCCGGAGCAGACGTCGAATCTGTAGCGATAGTGACGGAAGGCAGCCCAAGCTGACATTTCAAAGTCTCGGCACCACCACCTCAGAAGTCTTGTGGGGACACACAAGCTCCCTACGCTGGCACAGAGGCCTGGGTGCGAGGTGCTTTACCGTCCCAACCATAGCATCCGTGTCACCAGCAAATCACATTTAGAAGGAAGCTCTGTGGGGTAGAGGATCGTCTTCACTTGGGGCATCGGATGCCCAGTTTCCCACTGTAAAACCCCCATTGCAGCAGAGAAGGGGCAGAAACAAGCAAGTCCCGGAGAAGAAGAGCAGCCCCCGGCATTAGTTCATGTCGTAGTTTATTTCTCACAAAGACTGTACAAAACTCCGTATAAAATTCTGGCGCTGGAATGGGCTGTTATCCAAAAATAATTCCTTGGGGGGGGGGGGTTATCCCACCAGAGGACGGGGGGTGGGGGGGACAGGACGCAAAGACTAGGGGGTCTGTACAGCAGAATCGGGGGCAGGGGGGGTGAGACCGAGAGATTCCCATTTACAGGACTTGGGGAGGGGGGAAGACAGGAACCCCGCAGGATCCGCTGGGTGTTATATATACAGACTATCTCACATATTAACAAGCTTTACATGATGATTACAGAAGGGGCAAAGTCACGGCAGGAACTCCTCTGTATTAACTTTCATTTCTTTTAAAAGAGCACCAAAAATGCACGATTGTTAAGTCGCAGGGGCCTCCACAGGGGCCAAACGTCCGGGGAAACGAGGAGACGGAAGAGGCCCGAGGGCCGCGTCCAGGCCGGTCACCGGCTGATGTCCCGACTGGCGTCCCAGGCCTTGGGGACCGGCTGGAGCTTGAGGGGGTCGAAGAACGGGTGCTTCAGGGCCTCGGCCAACGTGAGCCGCTTGGCCGGCTCGTATTCCAACAGGCCCTCGATGAGGTCGAAGAGCTGGTGGTGCTCCTCCGTCTCGGACGCCAGGTACCTCTGCGGAGACAAGGAGGGGCAGAAGAGTGGAGACGCCGGACTAAGATCCCCCCCCCCCCGAACTCCCCCCCCCATCTTAGAATCAAGGAGTTGGAGGGGATCTCCCCCTGGGTCACCGAGACCCACCCCCTGCACAATGCAGGAAATCCCCCAAATACCTCCTCCCCACACACCCTCAGTGACCCCTGCTCCATGCCCAGAAAAATGACAAAAAACCTCCAGGATCCCCAGCCAAACTGGCCTGGAGAAAAATGGCTTCCTCACCCCTAAAGTGGCGATCGGCATTTCCCTGGGCATGTAGGCTGACCCTGCACTGAGCAGGGGGGTGGGACTAGATGGCCTGTAGGGCCCCTTCTGACTCTGTGATTCTGTGATTCTTGGGGTTGATCTGAACTGAATTCCACTCTTCCCATGACCAGCCTCCGCCCTGCCCTGGATAGCCCAAGATTAGCCCAATCCTGTCAGACCTCAGGAGCTAAGCAGGGCCAGCCCTCGTGAGTATTTGAATGGGACCAAGAAGGTCCGGGGTCACTGTTCGGAAGCAAGCGATGGCAAACCACCTCTGAACGTCTCTTGCACTGAAAGGTCCTACCGGGGTCACCGTAAGTCAGCTTCAGTTTGGTGGCACTCTCCTTCACCACCGTGGCCGGCCTTCTAGGGCTCCCCGGCCAGCCGCCAAATCACCCCCCACCCAGAACCTCGAATCCGTCCAGAGGTTCTCCTCTCACCCAGCAGATGGCCCTCTTTGCAGCTTACCCGAAGGGGCTTACAGTTTTCCCGCACGTAGCGCCCAGCGGAGGTGTTTTCGTCCCAGTCTAGCCGGCCGTGGTAGAAGTATTTCTGCTTCCTGTTGGGAACCGGACACAACCAGGGAGAACAGGGGTGAGAACCACAAAGCGGCTAAGTGTTTCCCTACCAAACGCACGTAAACACGCACACGCCGGGGTGGGGGGGGGGGTGAGTGGGCCCTACATTCTCACAACAGCCTGAACGCGTCCATTTCCTAACCAGTTATCCACAAGGGTGAATATTTGCGAGCCCTGACCTGGAGAGCCCAGGCTAGACCGATCCTCTCAGATCTTGGAAGCGAAGCAGGGCCGACCCTGGAAAGCACTTGGAAGGGAGACCTCCTTGGAGTACCAGAGGCGGGAGGCGGGGGCAGGCTTTATTCAGCCACACCTCTGAATATCCTCCAGGCCCCTCAGTAACGGGTCAGTCACCAGGGGTTGTCATGACTTCTGGGTGCACGCGCACACACACACACACAAACATTTTTTTGGAGGGGGGAAATACCCGCCCCAAGGTTGAATATTTGTGCATCTGCTGTGTAAAAGGAGGCCAAAACCTATTTTTGACCAGGAAAGGGAGACAAGCAGGCACGCACCCATGAAGCTTCCACTGAAATCAGACCCTCTCGGTCTGTCAAGGTCAGTCTTGTCGATTCAGACGGGCAAACGGCTCTGCAGGGTCACAGGCAGGGGTCTTTCCTGTCGCCCGCTGCTTGGTCCCTTTCAACTGGGGATGCCGGGGACTGAACTTGGCACCTTTTGCGTGCAAAGCAAGAGCTCTACCACTGAGGCACGGCCCCTCGCCAAAACACAAAACTGCCCTATACTGAATCAGACCCTTGGACCGGCAAGCTAAGGATTGTCTATTCAGACGGGCAGTGGCTCTCCAGGGTCCCAGGCAGAGGTCTTTCCCATCACCTACTGCCTGGTCCTTTTAGCTGGAGATGCTGGGGATTGAACCTGGGACCTCCTGCATGCCAAGCAGAGGCTCTACCACTGAGCTAAGGCCCCTCTCCAGGGTCTCCAGAGGAAGTCTACCACATCACCTACTGCCTGGTCCTTTTAGCTGGAGATGCCGGGGGATTGAACCTGGGACCTTCTGCGTGCAAAGCAGAGGCTCTTCCCCCCTCTGACCCCCCACTGATACCGCTGCCAAAGGTGAGCCAGTTTGGTGTCCTGGTTAGCGATGCTCCCTCTAATTCCCCCGCCCCCCATACTGAGCGGAGCAGTTCATAGTCTAAGCAGAATATAACTGCTGTAATCTTAAAATGACGTCAAAATATAACGGGGAAATTCCCAGTACAGGCTAGATAAGACCATAAAAACCCAGGGCTGTTTGGAAACAAGATACACATTCTTCCACTGAGCGGTGGCCCGGCCCCAAGTGCTTCGAGTATCCCCCAGCAATCCCAAATCGCTCACACCCAAATCCCCCCCCAGAGTCCCCTTCACCTGGTCTTCCGGGTCATGCGGGATGGGATCGGTCCTAAGATCCGCTCCATCATGGCCAGGTGCTCGCGGTTGTCGTGGGTCTGAAAGACAGGCGGACGGGACATCTCTTTTTGTGGAGGAGAAACAAGAGAAATCCTCCCCCTCTGAGCCCCCCAACTGATGCCGCCGTCCAGAGGTCATTTCGGGGGGGATCGCGGGGGATCGCAGTTCCCCCGGGTGAGGTGTGGGGGGTGGGGCACACGACGAAGCCCCGCCCCCTGCTTCCGGCCGCCCCGCTTCCGGCCCTCATTCAGCCAAGAGGAGGCAGGAGGGAGGGTAAGTTGCTTCCTCCCCGCCTCTCCTCACCCCTGCCTGCCTGGGGCCAGGGAGGGCCTTGGCGGGGCTTCCTCGCACTCCCGCTGG
>NW_015171539.1:540570-543452 GCF_001447785.1 Gekko japonicus
GCCTCCCATACTGAGCGGAGCAGTTCATAGTCTAAGCAGAATATAACTGCTGTAATCTTAAAATGACGTCAAAATATAACGGGGAAATTCCCAGTACAGGCTAGATAAGACCATAAAAACCCAGTGCTGTTTGGAAATAAGATACATATTTGCTATAGTGGTTCCAACTGCTCTCTTACCATGGGCTTGAGTCAGATTGAAGGTAACTTGAAATCGTTAAGATAAAGGTTTCTATTTATTTATTTATTTATTTATTTATTATTCACATTTTTATCCCGCCCTCCCCGGAGGCTCAGGGCGGCTTACAGGGCATATTGCCAGATAAAACCATAAAACAATACAAAATATTAAATTACAGCCCTATTTAAAACAGATTTTGATGCCTAGCAAATTCTAAAATTTCTAAAAGCAAGATGACTATCCCTGACCATCCCGTTCTCGCCCATAATGCAGCAACTAGATGTGCATGCCCCATCTTGATGTCCATATATGGGGGATAGATGGTAGCTAGTGCGATGGTGGTGCACTAGTGCACTAATGATGGACTGCTGGTGGACTTCTAATAAGGATATTACGCTGGGGAATATTGTTGATGGGAATAGTGTTTCCAGTACACTTTAAATGGGCAACGGGCAGTGCCAGACCCTGCGCGACTGCAGATTGCTGCTGGGCGGGGCTTCCTATGTTCAGATCTTCTTAACCTGTAGGTACTTCATTCAACTCAGTTTCGGTTGTGTCCCCCCCCCCCCCCCGACCCAGTAATACCACTCTCTGCCAGCAGATGGAGCGCTAGCTCCTCCTTCCCAACGACGGCCCTTTCTAACTTAAAGTAAAAGGTAAAGAAGGAAAGCGATGGCGAACCTAAACAGCATGATAAAAAGTAGAGACATCACCCTGCCAACAAAAGTCTGCATGGTCAAAGCAATGGTATTCCCAGTAGTCATGTATGGCTGCGAGAGTTGGACTATAAGGAAGGCTAAGCGCCGAAGAATGGATTCTTTTGAATTATGGTGCTGGAGAAGACTCTTGAGAGTCCCTTGGACTGCAAGAAGATCAAATCAGTCAATCCTAAAAGAAATCAACCCTGACTGTTCCCTGGAAGGCCAGATAATGAAACTGAAGCTCAAATACTTTGGCCACCCAATGAGAAGGGAGCACTCACTGGAGAAGACCCTGATGCTGGGAAAGATTGAAGGTCAAAGAAGACGGGGACGGCAAAGGATGAGATGGTTGGACAGTGTCATCGACGCAACGAACATGAAATTGAGCCAACTTCAGAGGACGGCGGAAGACAGGAGGGCCTGGCGGGAGATGATCCATGGGGTCGCGAAGGGTCGGACTCGACTGTGCGACTGAGCAACAAAAAAAAAAGGTAAAGGTTCCCTTGCTCGAAAGCCAGTCGAGTCCGACTCTAGGGATGTGGTGCTCATCTCCGTTTCCAAGCCGAAGAGCCAGCGCTGTCCGAAGACGTTTCCGTGGTCATGTGGCCGGCATGACTAAACACCAAGGCGCACGGAACGCTGTTACCTTCCCACCGAAGTGGTACCTATTTATCTACTTGCTATTTCTTGCTTTCGAACTGCTAGGTTGGCAGGAGCTGGAACTAGAGACGGGAGCTCACTCCGTCATGCGGCACACTCGGGTCTCGAACTGCTGAACTACCGCCCTTCCACAGCCTGCAGTTCAGCGTCTTAACCACTTGAGCCACCGCAGCTCCTAAAGGAAGTTTAGCAAACTAATAAAGGGCCAAAAGTTAAAAACATCAATAGGAATGAACAATAGGACACATGTTTATCTCAAAAACATATACGGGGTTTAGACCTACAAGGTTTTTATAAGTTTTTTTTGAAATAAGCATGTATACATTTGTCCATACCTACTGATGTATTTAACTTTTGACCTTTTACTACTTTTCTAAACTTTCCTTGGAGATTTGGAGGTAGAACCTGGGAAGAGTCCTCAGCAAGGTGTTCGGCCATAAGGTCCACCCTCCAAAGCAGCCGTTTTCTCAAGGGGGAGCTGATCTCTGTCATCTGGAGATCAGCTGTAATCTTGGGAGGTCTCCGGGCCTCACCTGGAGGTTGGCAACCTTACTCAGTCCCTTGTCTGTAACGCCTCTCCAAGAAACCCCAGAGTCCCATAAAAAGATTTGCCTGCTGCTCGTTTTGCATACTGGTTATTCTAGCATCCCCCTGACCCTCCAACATAACTGGCCCTCTTCTGAGTCTCATGTGGCTATGAGGAAAGACCGAAGGACCTGGGCACGTTCATTCTGGAGAAGAGGAGGGCGAGGGGGGACAGGATGGCTCTCATGAAGTATCTGAAGGGCTGTCCCTCTTAGAGGAGGGTGGGGAGCTGTTCCTGTGGGCAGCAGAGGAGAGGACTCGCGAGAATGGGTTTACATTCAGGGCAGGAAGGTTTTTGCACAAAAGCTTTAGGGAAAGCTTTTTGACAGTCAGGGTTGTGCCACAGTGGAACTGGCTGCCTCGGGAGGTGGTGAGCTCCCCCTGACTTGCAGTCTTGAAGCAGCGGCTGGACAAACCATGGTCAGGGATGCTCTCGGCTGATCCTGCATTGAGCGCAGGGGGTGGAGCTAGATGGTCTGTCTGGCCCCTTCCAACTCTGTGATTCTATTCTATTCAATCGCAGGCTGCAGTCCTACTTTGGCTGATAATTTCAAATCGGTTCGTGATCTTCCCTGCTTCGCTTTCCTTCTCTGCCTGTTGTCAGCCGTGCAAGTTTGCTTCTCCCTCTCCTCTTCCCCGTCTAGACGCTCCCAACCCCCTTGGCCTTTCATCGCCCCTCCCGGCCTGCCCAGCACTCTCGGCCAAAAACTACCGCCTGGGCCAAACCCTTCGGTGCCGTACAATACAGAAGAGCGG
>NW_015171539.1:543463-546553 GCF_001447785.1 Gekko japonicus
AGAAGGGCGGTTCCGCTTTGCCCACAGAACCCCAAGAAGCCGGTCTCACCTGGAACAAAGTGAAGCCCATGTAATACTCGAAGATGATACAGCCGATGCTCCAGACGTCACACGGCTGCGCCCAGCCGAGCTCTGCAACACAGAGAAGCCGTTTCGGTGGCGCTCCAAGAGGCAGGGGGCTTGGTTGGTCGAATACCTGGGGGGACCCCCCTCCCCAAATCCTGCATGGATCTGTAGGTCTATTGTGACACTCTTGGAAGGTATCTTATGCACTTGCTCACCCACACTGGCTAGCTCAGCACTGTCTACTCCGAAAGGCAATGGCTCTCCAAGGTCCTCAACTGTGCTCTCTAAAAAATGAATCCGAACTAAACCAGGGACCTTCTTCATGCAAAGGGGAAAGTGTGCTCCTCCCGAGAGCTACAGCCCCTCCCTAGTTGCGAAAGAAACCAAAGTTTGCTGCTGCTCTCACTAAGAGTTGAAGGAGAACATAAGAATGTAAGAGAGGCCCAGTTGGCCAAAACCCAGGTGCCATCAGGAGGTCCGCCAGCAGGGCCGGAACTCCAGGAGCCCTCCCACTGTTGCCCCCCCCCAAGCACCAAGAAGACAGAGCATCACTGACCCAGACAGAAGAATATAAGAGAAGCCATGTTGGATCAGGCCAATGGCCCATCCAGTCCAACACTCTTGTCTTATACAGTGGCCAAAACCCGTGTGCCAACAGAAGGTCCCCCGGGGGGCCAGAACCCCAGAAGCCCTCCCACGGTTGCCCCCCCAGCACCAAGACGACAGAGCATCACTTGCCCCAGACCGAGAGTTCCTATCTATACCTCGTGGCTAATAGCCACTGATGGACCTCTGCTCCAGATGTTTATCCAATCCCCTCTCGAAGCTGTCTATCCTTGTAGCCGCCGCCACCTCCTACAGCAGTGAATTCCACGTGTTCATTACTCTTTGGGTGAAGGAGGAGGTCTGCCCCCAACTCTGTCAGCCAGGTTCCTTTTAGCTGGAGATGTTGAGGACTGAACTTGGGACCCTTTGGGGGCAAAGCATGCGTTCTCCCACCGAGCGAGCCCCCGCAAGAGACCCTTGAGATGTACATCTCAGTAGCCTACTGAATACTCTGACGGGCAGGAGCCCTTCCAGACCTCCCGTGGCAGAGATCTTCCCCCGCTATCGCCAAGTTCCTTAAGCAGCCAGCTCTTCCCCTGCCCTGATCCTCAAGACACCTGTTCGTTTTTCAAAGCCGGAGATCCCGGGGACTGAGCGGGGGCTGCGGCATGCACAGGTAAGAGACGGGATCCCCACCTAGAATAACCTCCGGCGCCCGGTAGTGCCGCGTGGAGACGATCGTGCTGTGGTGCTCGTGGTCGAAGGTGGCGCTGCCGAAATCGACCACCCGGACGGCCGTGTTCTTGACACATCGCTCGTCTCGCTTCTTGTGGGGAGGGGGGGGGTTGTTGACGGACAAGAGGGAAGAGGTGGTTAGTGGTCTGGGCGGAGAGCGGCCGCTTCAGCCCCGCGGGCTGCAAAGCGCCAGCGTCGCAGGGTGAAGAGGCGTGTCGAGGCACCCGAGTGATGCCGGAGCCATTGGCCACCCCGGTTCCAAAGGCAGGCAGGATTTCCCCAAAAGTAGAGCGAACCCACCTTTTCCAGGTTGTAGGTCATCTCGTAATCCGAGCTGACAAAGAGGATGTTTTCAGGTTTGAGGTCCGTATGCGTGAGCTTGTTTTCATGCAGAACTGTGGGGGGAGGGGAGAAACCCACGGTTTTCAAACTCAGAGTTGAACGCAGGAAGAGATCCACAGAAGCCAATACTGCCTTGCCGACTAGAGGTTTCCAGCCTTTATACGCCAGGCCTCTTTGTAGAACAACTCAGTTCAAATTTCAGGGCAGGCCTCAAGCAGCCCAAGGGATGGCCGGGGGGCACAGATTAGACAGATTCATGGAGGGACGGGTCTATCAAGGGAACCTCCACATTCAAAAGCAGTCAGCGTCTGAATCCCACTGCCAGTAGGCAACATCAGGGGGAAGGCCTCGGCCTCTCTGCCCTGCTGTTGGCCCTCCAGAGGAGCTGGTTGAGGCCACTGTGTGAGACAGGAGGCTGGACTAGATGGACCCTCACTGGTCTGACCCAGCAGGGCTCTTCTGAAGTTCTTATGAGGGGAAGGCCTCGGCCTCTCTGCCCTGCTGTTGGCCCTCCAGAGGAGCTGGTTGAGGCCACCGTGTGAGTCGGGATGCTGGACTAGAGGGACCCTCACTGGTCTGATCCAGCAGGGCCCTTCTGATGTTCTTATGAGGAGAAGGCCTCAGCCCCTGTGACCTGTTGTTGGCCCTCCAGAGGAACTGGTTGAGGTCACTGTGTGAGACGGGATGCTGGACTAGAGGGACCCTCACTGGTCTGATCCAGCAGGGCTCTTCTGATGTTCTTATGAGGGAAAGGCCTCGACCTCTCTGCCCTGCTGTTGGCCCTCCAGAGGAACTGGTTGAGGCCACTGTGTGAGACAGGACGCTGGACTATATGGACCCCCTCTGGTCTGATCCAGTAGGCCACTTCTGATGTTCTTATGAGGGAAGGCCTCGGCCTCTCTGCCCTGTTGTTGGCCCTCCAGAGGAACTGGTTGAGGCCACTGTGTGAGACAGGAGGCTGGACTAGAGGGACCCTCACTGGTCTGATCCAGCAGGGCTCTTCTGATGTCCTTATGAGGGGAAGGCCTCAGCTTCTATACACTGTCTGTTGGCCCTCCAGAGGAAGTCGGTGGCCACGGTGTGAGACGGAATGCTGGACTACATGGGCCACTGATCAGATCCATCAGGGCTCTTCTGATGTTCCTACCTGGCCTCAGTTGAACACGTGAAGCGGCCTTATTCTGAAAAAGGCTAGCAATCTATCCGGCCCAGTATTATCTACTCAAGTGCGGGATACTTAAGGCAATCAACTTTTTTTTAAAAAAAAAACCTTTAAAAAATCTTTTTGATTGACTGACAGGTCAGCTATCGGTAACATACTGGGCTGAAACATTCAGATCCGTTCAAATAAGGGTGACACTTCCCCCTGGTGCACGGAGCTCCCTTTCAAGTCTGGTGGGA
>NW_015171539.1:546770-574551 GCF_001447785.1 Gekko japonicus
CAGCAGGGCTCTTCTGATGTCCTTATGAGGGGAAGGCCTCGGCCTCTCTGCCCTGTTGTTGGCCCTCCAGAGGAACTGGTTGAGGCCACTGTGTGAGACAGGAGGCTGGACTAGAGGGACCCTCACTGGTCTGATCCAGCAGGGCTCTTCTGATGTTCTTATGAGGGGAAGGCCTCGGCCTCTCTGCCCTGTTGTTGGCCCTCCAGAGGAACTGGTTGAGGCCACTGTGTGAGACAGGAGGCTGGACTAGAGGGACCCTCACTGGTCTGATCCAGCAGGGCTCTTCTGATGTTCTTATGAGGGGAAGGCCTCAGCTTCTATACACTGTCTGTTGGCCCTCCAGAGGAAGTCGGTGGCCACGGTGTGAGACGGAATGCTGGACTACATGGGCCACTGATCAGATCCATCAGGGCTCTTCTGATGTTCCTACCTGGCCTCAGTTGAACACGTGAAGCGGCCTTATTCTGAAAAAGGCTAGCAATCTATCCGGCCCAGTATTATCTACTCAAGTGCGGGATACTTAAGGCAATCAACTTTTTTTTAAAAAAAAAACCTTTAAAAAATCTTTTTGATTGACTGACAGGTCAGCTATCGGTAACATACTGGGCTGAAACATTCAGATCCGTTCAAATAAGGGTGACACTTCCCCCTGGTGCACGGAGCTCCCTTTCAAGTCGGGGGGGGGGGGGCAAACCTGCAGGATCTGATCCGATCACTTTATCCGCAGCAACAGAAGAAGCCCTTCAATCTTAATACTTACGCTGAATAGTTGTAGAGTCAGTCACAAAATGGATCGAGGCGGCATACAAATCTAATGGTAACTCTTCCAACATTCCGGGCAGAAGCCCTGTTTAACAGGCTTCTTTTTGACCTGCACAGCCAAGCAGAAGCCCTGATGGGGAAAGGCCCCACCTTACCCCCCCCCCACTTTCTAAAAGCACTTGGCGGGCACCATGGTGCCCACGAGCACCATGTTGGGAACCCCCTGGTTTTAAGTTAACTGGACCATTTATACCAGTGGCAGAAGCCAGCTCTTGCAGTCACGGAAGCGTACCCTGCTGCAGAATTCTACACATGCAGAAAGCCCAAGTCCCCAGCCCCACCCCCCGCTCTTCACCTTTCCGGGCACTCACCTTTCACCGCCTGGCACACTTGGTAGCCCATGTGCCGGATCTGGTGGATGGGGTAAGGCAGGTAGTTGTTGTCCTTCAGGAAGTCGAAGGTGCTGAGGCCCAGGAGCTCGAAGGACAGGCACATGTGCCCGTGGTAGTCGAACCAGTCGTACATCTGCACGCACAAGCTGGAAAGAGGCGCAAGGCTGGTTAGAACCGGGTTCGAGTCTCCTCCTGGTCGGAGAATCCGGGGGAAGGCCAGGCACGGGGGGCATCTGAGCCATCTCTCCACCCACCCACCACCCACCCCCACCAAATGCTCACTTCTTGTTGTCCGGATCCTTCTCGTTGATCTTCTCCAGCACGTTGATCTCCAGCCGAGCGGCCTCTTTGTACTTCTCCACGTTCTTGATTATTTTTAAAGCCACACGGGTGTTACCCCTGGGGAGGGAGAGGAAGACTTGGACTCAGACGGGGAATCGATGCAGGATGACGGCTAGAGAGCCTGGGACCGCGGGGGGCTGAGGCCCCCCCGCCAGCTCACTGGGCAACCGTGAGCTAATCGGCCTGAACTAACTCACAGGGCTGTGGGTGAGGATGACATGGAGGAAGGGAGACGCTGGTGCTGTGTATATACACAATACGACAGGGACACGGGGCCATGCGTCAACGAAACCAAAGAGCACTGCGTAAACTAGGAGTGTCAATGACACGATAAACGATACACACCGCTGAAAGGTCGTGCAAACAGTGTAATGTTTGCACAAACGTTCGGTAGTATATCGATTGTTTATTGTAAGTGTTATTAACAATTCTAGTTTATTTATTTATTTAGATTTCTATCCCGCCCTCCCCGCAGGCTCAGGGCGGCTAACAGGGCATAATGCCAAGTAAAACAATAAAACAATATAAAATGTTAAATTACAATGTTAAATTACAGATAGACAATTCATAACAGATAAACATCAGAAAACATTTTCAGTGCTCCTCTGTTTGGTTCCAGATGTTAGAATTTTTGTTTAAGGCCAAGATGGTATGCTCCCATTTCCCTCCAATAATGCCCGCACCAGGATGGCAGTCTGCGGAAATCATAGGGCGTTGGTGGAACAGTGATGGTGGCGGCTCCTATTCGAAAGCCTGGCGGAAGAGCTCCGTCTTACAGGCCCCGCGGAACTGTACTAGGTTCACGGGGTGTTGTGTGTATGGCTTGGCCCATGTTTTTATCGGTTACAAGTCTTGCCCCCGATTTTCATTGCTTACAACAGAGCCGTGAGGTAGGTCAGGCAACCTGGAGAGCTACTGCCGGTCTGAGCAGACAATGCTGATTTGAAAGGACGGAGGGGTCTGGACTCAGCATAAAGCAGATCCAGGTGGGGTAGCCACGTTGGTCTCAAGCAACAGAGCAAAGTCTGACTCCGGTGGCACCTTTAACACCAACAAATGTTTAATTCTGGATGTAAGCTTTAGAGTGCGTGCACACTTCCCTAAGTCCAGCGGCACCTTACAGACCAACACATTTTTAGTTCTGGGTATAAGCTTTCGTGTGCATGTGGACTTCTTTAGTCCAGTGGCACCTTTCAGACCAACAAATGTTTAATTCTGGGTATCAGCTTTTGAGTGCATCCAGCTGCGGTGGCTCAAGTGGTTAAGACGCTGAACTGCAGGCTTTGGAAGGTCGGTAGTTCAGCAGTTCGAGACCCGAGTTGCCACATGACGGAGTGAGCTCCCGTCTCTAGTTCCAGCTCCTGCCAACCTAGCAATTCGAAAGCAAGAAATTGCAAGTAGATAAATAGGGACCACTTTGGTGGGCAGGTAACAGCGTTCCGTGTGCCTTGGTGTTTAGTCACGCCGGCCACATGACCATGGAAACGTCTTCAGACAGCGTTGGCTCTTCGGCTTTGAAACGGAGATGAGCACCGCAACCCTAGAGTCGGACTCGACTGGCTTTCGAGCAAGGGAAACCTTTACCTTTTACATTTCTCCGGGGAAGTGTGCAAGCACACGAAAGCTTATATCCAGAATTAAACTTTGTTGGTCTGAGAGGTGCCACTGACTCAAAACTTTGTTCAGTATAAAGCAGGGGTGGCCAAACTGTGGCTCGGGAGCCGCACGTGGCTCTTTCACACCTATTGTGCGGCTCCCGGCAGGGCAACTGGGGAAGCTAAATATCATTAGCAAACAGGTATCATCGGACAAATAAATACCATTATCAATATCTGCTTTTACTGCTTTTGTTATTATTTTTGGCAGTCTCATTTAATGTTAATAAAAACCAAATCTGCATATTCCCCAGTAAAAACGTGTAATGTTTGTTCATGTCTTCCAGCTCTCAAACATCGGACGTTTATTTTTTGTGGCTCTTACATTAAGCAAGTTTGGCCACCCCTGTTATAAAGCAACAGCATGTGATGGAATAGCGCAAGGGTCTGCTTTGTAACGGACAGGTGCCTCCCACCTTTCTTTACCCGCTTTCTGTATTATGCCATGCCTGTTGCAGGACATTTTATTTCCATTGCACAATGCTGGAATCCCAGACCTCCTGCACTATTAGCTGGAAGTCTCTTTGCTGTCTGCTTCATAGTCTATAATCTGCCTTGAATCTGGGTGAGAAAGGCAGGTTACGAATGAAGGAAATAAAATACAGGTCTTGGCAGGAGGAACTTCTTCCAGCCTACGGTAGGATGGTGGCCACGGCCTCCTTGTAATGCAAGTGGCTCTCCAAGACGGCAGGGCAAAGGGTCTTTCCTGTCATTTGTCTCTCTTCTGCCCACATGTGATTCGGGGAACCTGTCGGCTTTCTGGTCATTCAGCAATTTCCCCCCCCCCCTATTTTTGTTTTTAGCATTGACCCGATCAAGCTAAATCACAATGCCTCTTGTATTTGAACCACAGACCATTTTGACGTCACATTTACACCCAGCTCTGCCCAGTTACCTGAAAGAGTACCTTTGCCCCTGTGTACCACCATCTGAATCCATAGGGCCTTCGCCGTGCTGGCACCCATGCTCTGGAACTCCCTCCCCAAAAAGGCTCACTTGGGAAAGACATTCTGACTCCCTCGCGCTTTTAAACTACCCCATCTTTTAACATTTGCCCCTGTAGATTAGGCCCATTTTCATGAGAACTTTTGTGGTTTTTAGAATTATAACCTTTTCCTCGGATGCGCTTGACGGCTTGTTTTCAAACGACTGATCGCGGAGGGTTTTAAAATACATTTTATTGGTTAGGTAAAGGTAAAGGTTCCCTTGCTCAAAAGCCAGTCGAGTCCGACTCTAGGGTTGCGGTGCTCATCTCCGTTTCAAAGCCGAAGAGCCAGCGCTGTCTGAAGACGTTTCCGTGGTCATATGGCCGGCACGACTAAACACCAAGGCACACGGAACGCTGTTACCTTCCCACCAAAGTGGTACCTATTTATCTACTTGCAATTTCTTGCTTTCAAACTGCTATCTTGGCAGGAGCTGGAACTAGAGACGGGAGCTCACTCCGTCATGTGGCACACTCGGGTCTCGAACTGGTGAACTACTGACCTTCCAAAGCCTGCAGTTCAGCATCTTAACCACTTGAGCCACCGCAGCTTTACCTTTTATTGGTTAGTAGCACCTTAAAGACTAACAAGGTTTGTGGCAGGGGAGGAGCTTTCCTGAAGAAGAAGTGAGCAGTGACTCAGATTTGAAGAAGTGAGCAGTGACTCACGAAAGCTCCTCCCCTGCCACGAAATGTGTTAATCCTTAAGGTGTTACTGGACTCTTGCTCTTTTCTACTGCCACAGACAAACAGGGCTACCCATCTTGATTTCATTGGTTATTGTATTATCTATGCTATTAGCTGCCTCAGCTATAGGTACAGGGAGGACAGGATCTACGTGTCTTAAACTCAACGTGCTCTGTGCGAGATGGCTTTTGAAGACGGGGAACATTCCATTATAGGAATATCCCATTAGCAGAGGGGGTTTGCCCGTGTGGAGCAGGGGAAAAAGGTAAAGGTTCCCTTGCTCGAAAGCCAGTCGAATCCGACTCTAGGGTTGCGGTGCTCATCTCCGTTTCAAAGTCGAAGAGCCAGCGCTGTCTGAAGACGTTTCCGTGGTCATGTGGCCGGCATGACTAAACACCAAGGCGCACGGAACGCTGTTACTTTCCCACCGAAGTGGTACCTATTTATCTACTTGCAATTTCTTGCTTTCCAACTGCTAGGTTGGCAGGAGCTGGAACTAGAGACGGGGGCTCACTCCGTCATGTGGCACACTCGGGTCTTGAACTGCTGAACTATCGACCTTCCACAGCCTGCAGTTCAGTGTCTTAACCACTTGAGCCACCACAGCTCCGTGGAGCAGGGAAGGTTGAGGCAAATGAGCATACTTTGCTTCACTGCCGTTTCTACCAGGAAATCCTCGTGAAGATCATTGCACCTTTGTTTGGGAGGTTTTCTGCCTGCTCTGAATTGGAAATTACAAGGAAGTTCCTTTCAGATGCAAATCCTCAGCTCACACACTCCCCTGTGCCAGATTTCTTGCAGCATCGTGCAGAATTTGCAGGGAATTAACACAGGATGTTGCTGGATCATAAAATGCAGACGTTTTGTTCAGTCTGTTCTGTGATTTTAAGAATGCATCGGCCGTTCCGTTCGGTAATCTTAAATATTGTGCATTTCCTAAAACTTATTAGATTCATCTACCTTGCTGTAACTGATCTTGTGCTGGTCATGGACTGTAATAATAAATTCGAAATCTCACTGGGAATATCAATTAGTATAAATTCTTACCACTGAAACCCCATGACGCCTGGGGCCGGGGCGACCTGAAGGACCGCCTCCACCTCTTAAAACTCACCCGAGGACCATGGTCTAGCTTGCCAGGAGGTGGACAAGACAGGCGGGGCCTCCAAAGCATTGTTTCTAAAGATCTGCACAGCCAATCAAATCTGCAATGGCCAATCGGGAGCCCTGCTGGGCAAAAGCCCCGCCCACTTCTCAAAAACACTTGGTGGGTGCCAGGAATGGAGTATGCGGGTGCCGCGATGCCCATGAACGCCACACTAGGAACTCCTGTCCAAACCACAGCTCCTGTCCAAACCACAGCTCCTTTGCTTTTCCGCAATGTCATTTTTTTGCAGCTAGGAAAGGAAACTTCCAACGGTGCGCCTACCTGCGGTGGTCAATGCACTGCACCACTCTGCCAAAGGTGCCCTCTCCAAGGGTGCTGATGATCTCGTCTAAGAAGGGAGAGAAACACAGAGAGAAGAGGCGGGCGTGAGCGCGGGCGGCATCCGGACACTGCGCGTAACACACCGCCGCAACGCCTTCCTTCCCGGGCCAGCCCTAAGCGCCCGCCCCGGAGACTGGAGCAAGCCAATTAAAATCCCTGGCCATTTGGATCACGACATAGAAAGATAAGGGAGGAGGGAGGGAGGGAGGGGAACTTTAAAGGGAAAGGGAAAGCTTCCTTTTTAAATCAAACAGACAGACACTGCAAAGAGAAATGAAAGGAACAGGCGGGGGACGGGCGGGACAAAATGAACAGCTTAACAGAACAATTGTGCGACTGCGGATGGGAGCTTAAACTAGAGACTAGATTAATGTTACGATTTGGCTGTACATCTTTCTTGGAGCCAGTCGCCGATGCGATAGACGAGGTGGCCTTCGTCGTCGTCTTCCACGCTCTTGGCCCTCCGGCTGCTCTGCTGACTCCGCTGCGGGGCCCCGAAACGCAGGTGCGGAGGTTGTGGGGGGTTTGGTTTTTTCATTCATTCATTCATTCACCGGGCCAACCGGGGCGGTTTTCAAAGCGGCGCGGGCAAGTCAGCGGGCGAGCCGTCACCCGTGGCAAATGGCAGGCAGGTTGGGCCCGTGGCGGATTAGGAGGAGGAGGAACGGGACGATTCCCAGGCCAATTCATACGGCACAGAGGCGCATATATGTATAAAAACGATAAGGGATATTGCAAGGGGGGAAAACAAAGTCAAGATAACACACACACTAGCTCAGGAAAATAATTATTTTTGTAAAAAAAATATAACTCTATATATGAAAAGAAGAGGGGGGCGGGGAAATACGGAGAAGTCTTCCCGCAAAACAGACCCACCCCAAGCTGAGGCATGAGGGCAGAAGAGACAGATGAGCTCTAACGTATCAGGGGGGAGCTGAAACCGTAATCATTGCATCTTGGAGACCATAGGACATGTAGAAGGCGAGAACTCTGCTAGCCCAGACAGACAGCTTCTGGAAAGGCAGAGGCTCTCCAAGGAGGCACAATTCATGCCAGCTTCCCTGCCCCACCAGGGCGATGTTATATGAGCAAACTCCCCCTTGCCCAGGGAAGAGTTATCAATAGGGCTGCCGGGTCCCTACCTTCCCCCCCCTGGGGGGGGGCAGTAGCTCTTCTCCCAGCATCTTCTAATACCACAGAGTTTCCAGACGAAATGCTAGAGCGTTCCCCCCGGCGACGTGCCCAGCGAGATGATGTCACCTTCGGGTGACGTCATCGCATTGGGCACGTCAGCCCGGTCCAGGCATTTTGGGGGGCGGGGTTCCCCCACTGGCCAGATCCGGGCCAGCGGACTGGGGGACCCCTAAAGTGGGCAAACCCCCACCAATGTTCCCTCTAAACTGTGGAGTCTTGTGAGCAAAAATTCTACTTTGTGAGCTACTGGCATTAAAGCTGTGAGCCAGCCATTTGGCTACTGCATAAATTAGTTTCCTCTAGAGCCATCCTTCCTGAGCGAAGACAAAAATATGTGAGCTGGAGGCTAAAAAACTGTGAGCTAGCTCACACTAACTCAGCTTAGGGGGAACACTGACCCCCACCCTCCTGGCGGATCTAGCAGCCCTAGTTACTAACAAGTTGAGAAACTGGCTTAAACAACATTCCGCCCGTGGCGAACCTGATACCTTTCACAAATTCTATCCACAACCCGTAAAAATCAGTATTTTTCCAAGCTGTAAGCCTTAGCAATTAAAGCTTTCCATGATAACTAAGCACCTGTTGACAAAGGAGTCTGCTCGCTATGCCTCTGCATGATTTACTGCTCCAGTCTCATCTTCTCCCACTTAGTTCCTACCGGCAGCACGGGTGGCTGACTCTGTAACATGTCTACAATGGCCCCATCTGGCATCTTTTAATGGCTCCCGAGGCAGAGTCACAGCAGAGGTCACCATGTGTCATACAAAACTGCCTGTCGCACCTCTGGATGAGTCAACCACTCTGGCCGTGCATCCCCTCCCAACGGGAGGCATGCGCGTGAATGGCGAACTCCAGAAACGGCCACCTACGACAGCAGATTTTTCTTCTTGCATGCTCATAAAGTCAAACTTTTTTTGGGGGGGGGGGAGAATGAGGGTGCACCTGATTTGCTATTTTAATTTAGAAAGAAAATTTAGCGGGAAAAACGGGTTACGACAAGCAACACTTTATGGGGGAGGAAAATATCCTGGGAATGGACAGAGCCGGAGCACTCTGATGAACGAGCGGCTCTACAAAATGGAATAATACTGTCGCTTCCCCTTCGCCAGGCCTAAAGATTGAGCACAGCGCGTGTTGGAGAGTGGCTGAAGAGACAAAGTGGGACCTGGGTTCAAATTCCCCACTTGGCCTTGAGACTCAACAGGTAGCCTCAAGCTAAGCTCTCTCTCAGCCTGAACTACGCCGCAGGGATGAAAAGAGGGAGGGGGACCACGTTCAGTGTCCAGAGCTCCCTGGAAGGGACAGGTTGTCTGCATAAAATTGGTCCCCACTGCTTGCCGTTCTTCTTCCTGCTTGCTCTCCCCCTTGGCTTGGACAAGTTCCGGATGCTTTCTTTCTTGCTACGGCGCTGGGAGGACACTTGCTTGGCCAAAGCCCTCAATTCAGACTAAGAATATAAGAAGAGCCCTGCTGGATCAGACCAGTGGCCCATCTAGTCCAGCATCCTGCCTCACACAGTGGCCTCAACCAGTTCCTCTGGAGGGCCAACAACAGGGCACAGAGGCCGAGGCCTTCCCCTCATAAGGACATCAGAAGAGCCCTGCTGGGTCAGACCAGTGAGGGTCCATCCAGTCCAGCATCCTGTCTCACACAGTGGCCTCAACCAGTTCCTCTGGAGGGTCAACAACAGGGCAGAGAGGCCGAGGCCTTCCCCTCATAAGAACATTAGAAGAGCCCTGCTGGGTCAGACCAGTGAGGGTCTATCTAGTCCAGCATCCTGTCTCACACAGTGGCCTCAACCAGTTCCTCTGGAGGGCCAACAACAGGGCAGAGAGGCCGAGGCCTTCCCCAAGTAAGAAGAGCCCTGCTGGATCAGACCAGTGAGGGTCCATCTAGTCCAGCATCCTGCCTCACACAGTGGCCTCAACCAGTTCCTCTGGAAGGCCAACAACAGGGCAGAGGGACCGAGGCCTTCCCCTCACAAGAACATCAGAAGAGCCCTGCTGGATCAGACCAGTGAGGGTCTATCTAGTCCAGCATCCTGTCTCAATCAGTTCCTCTGATTGGGCCAACAAAACCACATAAGAGGCCAAGGCCTTCTCCTGATTTTGCCTCCTGGCTCTGGGATTTCGTGCCCCTGAATGTGGAGGTTCCCCTCAGTCAACGTGGCTAGTAGCCACTGATAGACCTATAGTCCAAGAATTTATCTAACCCCCCTTTAAAGCTGTCTATTCCTGGGGCCGTCGCTCTTCAGACAGGCACGCTCCCAAAGTATTGGGACAAACGAACCAACAGTCTGGGGCACTCCCTAACCTCATGGGTCTGCGGTCTGCCAGCTGTCCATCTCTAAGTGTTCCATGACTTCGATTTACAATGGTTACCACGTCCTAGGAGGAGAGACTGAAGCAGCTGGGACTCTCTATGCGGGAGCAGAGATGCTGGTCAGGTGATACGACCGCCACCTTTCCTTAGGCAGATCAAGGTGGGTAAGCCGTGATAGTCTGTCTGTAGCAGCAGAAAAGAGCAAGAGTCCTGGAGCCCCTTCAAGACTAACAAAATTTGTGGTGAGCAGTGTTCCCTCTAAGCCGAGTTAGTGTGAGCTAGCTCACAGTTTTTTGGCCTCCAGCTCACAGGTTTTTATCTTAGCTCGGGAAGGAGGGCTCCAGAGCAAACTCTTTCATGCAGCAGCCAAATGGCTCGCTCACAACTTTAATGCCAGTAGCTCACAAAGTAGAATTTTTGCTCACAAGACTCCACAGCTTAGAGGGAGCATTTGTGGCGAGATACCTGAAGAAGTGAGTGGTGACTTACGAAAGCTCATCCCATCACAAATATTGTTAGTCTTGAAGGTGCTCCTGGACTCTTGCAAAGCCCCATTTGCTGCGTCACCCGCCCCCAACAGCAAAGTCATTTTTTGCTGCCTTTTGGAAGAACCTGCCGTGGTGTGAGTACACAGGGGACAGGGATGCCGCGCCTCCCGCCTCTCTCGGAACACACGCTGAAAGGAACAGGAGGACGGCCAGCGGCTCGGAGGATCCCTCCAGGATCCAAGGTACGGCTTGTTCCTCACAATGGCACCCCTCCCGGACCTTGGCTTAAAGTTTCCTGTCTCTCTTGGTCCCCAGCTCATGGTCCTAGCCTTGACGTAAGTCACCATGGCCTCCCGCCTCTCTTTGAACACACGCTGAAAGGAACAGGAGGACAGCCAGTGGCTCAGAGGATCCCTCCAGGATCCAAGACACGGCTTGTTCCTCACAATGGCACCCCTCCCAGACCTGGGCTTAACATTTCCTGCCTCTCTTGGTCCCCAGCTCACGGTCCTAGCCTTGACGTAAGTCACCATGGCTAGTAGCCACTGATAGACCTACCCTCTGTGAATCTATTCAAACCCCTTTCTATGGCTGAGCTGCAGACCGGAAGGCCTGTAGGTCGGCAGTTCGAGACCCGAGTGCCGCGTGACCGAGTGAGCTCCTGTCTCTGGCCCCAGCTTCTGCCAACCTAGCAGTTCGAAAGCAAGACATTGCAAGTAGATAAATAGGCGCCACTTCGGTGGGAAGGTAACAGTGTTCCGTGCGCCTCGGCGTCTAGTCATGCCGGCCACATGACCATGGAAACGTCTTCGGACAGCGCTGGCTCTTCGGCTTGGAAACGGAGATGAGCACCGCCCCCCAGAGTTGGATTTGACTAGCTTTCGAGCAAGGGAAACCTTTACCTTATGCCTGCGGCCATTGCTACGTCCTCTGACAGTGAATTCCACATTTCAATCACTCAGTGTCTGAAGACGTGTAAGCGCCCACCAGCTTCATTGGATGTCCTTGAGTTCTAGTATTCTGGCAGAGGGAGAAACAGTTCTCTATGTCGACTCCCTCCCCCGGTGAGAGGTCATTATTCTGGCCCCTCCCCTTCCTGTCACATGACCTCCTCTTATGTTCATGCAGTTCAGGGATTCTCAGGTTGGAAAGGCTGAAGACTGCTAGCTTGACACACCCTCTAAGGTTTCTTAAGGTAAAGACTACGACGATTTCCCCCTCTGCTCTTAGCCTCACAAAGGGCCTGAGCCGTCCTAGAGATACGTATGATTGATTACAGGTTGGAAACCGCCTCCCCCCCCCCTTCCTCGAAAGCCCAAAGTGCTACTTGATACAGCTACCTAATCTAAATCGAAGCTGTTGCAGGTTCTGCCCAAATTGTAGGCAAGACCCTTCAACGTCATGGCCTGAAACATCTGCTTCCCCTTCCTTATTTTATTTTAACATCCGTTCTGATGAAGAATTCTAAGCAGAACTTTGCACTGATTTTTTTTTTTAGTTGGGCCTAATACGAGAGAGACCCTGACCCGCATAGCCCAGGCTAGCCCGATCTCATCGGGTCTCAGAAGCTAAACAGGGTCAGGCCTGGCCAGAATTCAGAAGGGAGACCACCAAGGAATACCAGGGTTGTGATGCCGAGGCAGGCAATGGCAAACCACCTCTGAATGTCTCTTGCCTCGAAAAACCCCCACAGGGTCGCCATTCAGTCAGCTACGAGTTGACAGCAGAGATTTAATAAATAAAAATAAAAGAGACGGCTTTCGTTTCCTTAGGTTACGCTTCGTCTGCCCAGGCCTTAGTGGACGGTTAGATTTTTCCCTTAGCTGTGCTGCGACCGCTTGCTCCCTTTCGTACGCGGCCTTCCTGTTTCCCTTTCCCTCGAATACCGCTCCGTATTATTTGCTAAGACTGCTCTGTTTTAATTGAGCGCCGCTGCTTCCTTGGACTTTTAATCGCAATGCGTTTTACATCTGTTTTAGCTGAGAACCAGAAGCCGCCTTGGGATTTTCTTCTGCAGCATATAAACCTAATTCAGCACACGCTCACACACACGCCACAAACACCGCAGCAGCAAGCAGTAAGTCCCTGCCAAACCGGCGGGGACGGAGCGACTACAGGCCTCCTACACAGAGACTTCTACCCCTGATCCTTAAGAAAAGCAGTTGCAGGCATTTATAGAGCAGGAACCCGGCCCCCGGACTGCCCTGAGAGACCCCAAAGCACGAAAACATGCAGCTCTGTCCATCTCCGCCACCATGCCCGAAAGGGTGTGCTACCTACCAAGCACACTGCATGGGGTGGGGCGGGAGGGAAGGGAGGGACCGGCGGATACTCACCGATGAAGAGCGGCTGTAGGAGCGGGTGCGACGGCGTCTCCGCCGGCGCTTCCGCCGGCTGCTCTTGCAGCTGCGGTAGCTGCAGTCCCTGTCCCGGGAGTGCTGGTACTCGTAGGAGTGCTGGTACTCGGCCTCGTAGTATGCTTCGCCGCGCTCGCGACTGTAGCCGTCTCGCCGGTAGCCGTCGCAGTACCGCCGGTCGGACGAGTGGTCATCGTGGCTGCGTGGGAGAAGCGGACAATTCATTTGGGGAGCCAGCAGAGTTCTGACATACATGAGACCTTGTAGGGCCGGGCCATGTGTTTCATAAAATGTAATGCCAGGTAGCAGAGATATAATAACTTTACAAAGGACACAAACACAAAGGGTTTTTTTTTAACTTAACCCCCTGTTTTTTTAACTTTTAACAGACCACCTGTTTTTTTCTGGCCTGTGCATGCAGAAATAAGTCCAAGTCATCCTTGCCGTTGTGTGTGTGTGTGTAGTGCTGTGAAGTCACTTCCAACTTGTGGCAGCCCTATGAGTCGATGTCCTCCAAAACATCCTCTCGTTAACAGCCTTGTTCAGGCAAACTGAGGGCCGTGGCTTCCTTGACTGAGTATTTAATAGAGTGCACAGCACAGATTTACATGCATTTACATATAGTACGGTAGATACTTACTCTCATGGTTCCTATTTATTGCAGGCTGTTTTGGCATGCTTGGAGGAGGAGGAGGAGATTGGATTTATATCCCGCCCTTCACTACCCGAAGGAGTCTCAGAGCGGCTTACAAACTCCTTTCCCTTCCCCTCCCCACAACAGGCACCCAGTGAGGTAGGTGGGGGCTGAGAGAGACTTGAGAGAACTGCTCTTATCAGAGCTACGGCTTGCCCAAGGTCATCCAGCCAGGTGCAAGTGGAGGAGTGGGGAATCAAACCCGGTTCTCCCAGATTAGAGTCCGCGCACTTAACCACTACACCAAACTGGCTCTCGAATCTCTCAAGATTCGGCTTGAACATGCTCCCCTAAGCGGAGTTAACAGGGCAGACACCAGAGCAATCCTTCCAAAGCAGAGAAGATGCCCTGGTGAAGCCTAGACTTTATAACCTATTGTCAATGTGTGCATATATATTTCTTTTCTTGTAGGATGTATATTAGGCAAAGAGCGGAGATTATACTTAAGGCTGCTTTGTCCTGATTGCTCTGCTGAATTACCACCTTCTAAACCTTCTCCTGGGGAACGACAAAAGGCTGACGGATGTAACAGGGAAATTTATCTCCGGGGCCACGTCGCTCAGTGATAAAGTCTCAAAGTGAACCTAGCAGACCTGATTTTCTGGAATTTGATTTTAATTTTTACGGCGGCTCCTTTCAATGACTTTTATTATGTGAAAAATGTAACTGCGTTGCTTTAGAGATTCGGTACCGTACAGTGGTTAGTGCTGGCCTAGGATCTGGGAAACCCAGGTTTAAATCCCCACTCTGCCATGGAAGCTGGCTGGGTGACCTCGCAACAATCCCCCGCACCCAGCCTAACCTCCCCCACGAGGTTGTTGTGAGAATAAAACAGAGGAGAAAGGCAGGGTATAAATTAAATAAACATCCTTTTTCTGTGTGCAAACCATCTGACGCTCCGGATCTGTATCCGTATTTGCAATGTGGCTTATTCACCCTGCGTACTTGACCCACGGGGCTGGAAAATTCTAACCAGCCTCTCCGTTTTCGTGGACTTGCTAGGTGACCTTGGACTAGTCATGCACAACCAGTTTAGCCCTCCCTCACAGGGCTGTTGTGAGGATCAAATGGAGATGAGAGAATATTGAGAATAAAAGGATGCTTGTTTACACTTTTATCCCACCTGCCCTCCAAGGAGTTCTGGCCGTATGTATTTTACTTTCTACTAGCACAGAAAAGAACAAATCAGCCATGTTGGTCTGAAGCAGGGGTGGCCAAACTGTGGCTCTTTCACATCTATTGTGTGGCTCCCGGCAGGGTGGCTGGGGAAGTGAAGGGGAGGCATGCCTCCCCTATTGGTCTTCCCTTCCCCAGCCAGTGTTCCCCTCTCTGGGTAGGCTTGAGGTGGGGTGAGCAGAGAAAGAGAAGAGGAGAAAAAGAGATTGGATTCATACCCCGCCCTTCACTTGGAGTCTCAGAGCGGCTTACAAACTCCTTTCTCTTCCCCTTCCCACAACAGACACCCTGGGAGGTAGAAAGAAAGCAACTTTAAATGTGTTCTCAAAGCCCGCCCGCCCCCAAGCCTACGAATATTGTTGGACAAATAAATATTGTTATCAGTACCTCTTTTTATCCCTTTTGTTTTTATTTTCGGCAGCCTCATTTTATGTTAATTAAAAGCAAATCTGCATATTTTTCAATTAAAAGGTATGGGCTATATTTGTTCATGTCTTGCAGCTTTCAAATATCCAGGGGTCATTTCCTGCAGGAGCACACAGGAGCGGAGCTCCGGCAGTAAGGAGCCCAGGAGGCAGGCACATGCAACAAGCCCCACCCCATGCTCCCAGCAGCCCTCAGTCGGGCCACGAGGAGCAAGAAGCAGCCAGGTAAGTTGCAGAGCCCCCCCATCAAGTACAAGCTCTCCCTCCTCTGTGGGGGCAGATCTGCACATCCCCTCCCCCCAATAGCTAGCGATCCAAAACAGTCCAGTGGAGCCTGAGCGGTGGGTGTTGCCTTCTGACACACTTCCGGTGATGTCAGGGGGCGTGGCATATGCAAATAAGTTATGCTAATGAGCTCCTGCACCTCTTTTTCTACGAAATGACCCCTGCAAATATCTGATGTTTATTCTATGTGGCTCTTACGTTAAACAAGTTTGGTCTGAAGCAACAGAACGAAGTTGGAGTCCAGTGGCACCTTCGAGACCATCCAAGTTTAATTCTGGGTATAAGCTTTCATGGGCATGCACACTCCCTCAGATACTCTGAAATGGGTTTCTTCCGGCTTTACACACAGGTAGAGAGAGCTGCTATTCACAGGTCTTACCAACTGCATTATTCCAATTAGCTCTTCCTGGCAACTACCCCCACACACCCCTATACATAATGTTTGAGGAAATCTGTTTCAATGTATCTGAAGAAGTGTGCATCTACATATGCCAAGTCTCTGAGTTCTCGCTTATACCCAAAATCGAACTTAGTTTGAGTCCTGAGGCATCTCCAAGCCCAACACAGTTCTCAAATTTGTTTGCTCACTCTTGTATGTGTGTGCTAATTTGCCGCTATTCACAGGTCTTACCAACTGCTTTAATCCAATCTTACAAAAGACACACACGACCCAATCAGTTAAACAAGTATAAAGCCAACAGTCGTGATAGTCTGACCCACAAACAGTCAGAAGACTTATAAAGAATGCTGTTTATGTATTGCAATCTAAAGCACTACAACATGATACACAACTCAATAGAAAATCCTTGAACCAAGGTACATAATCAACGTCGTCTCCGGATTACATAACAACGTTTCAAAAAATGGATCTTCTTCAGGAGATATTATAGTGGTGCCAAAGCTCTCAGTTTCATAAATGTTAGACAACAAGTCTTCAGAATATTAAATTCAGATAGGACGCTGATCTCAATTAACATTCAGGCTCAAAATATGCTGCTATGTTTCTACTGGATCCCGGGCGTCTCAGAATCCAATCTTATCTATACCTATGACTCAGCTACTTATACATCTCGATTTTATTTGGCTTTTATTGGGGCCAGCTATATTGTCATTGCAGCAGCACGGCTTGGAGAAGGCATTCCCTTCGTTTATAGAGGCATGCCGTGGTGGCATAAGTTCGTGAGTGGAGGGGAGGGGAGGCATTTTTAAAATAGCTTCCTTTCATTGCTTGAGTCACGCCGCTGCTGCAGGACACCTCTGTGAGTGACGGGAGAAGACATTTTTAGACCCCCAAATAAATTTGGCTTTCCCAATTATTTACCCGAATCCCAATATCATACCAATATTTGGAAATATCAGGAACTACCGATATTTTCCGGGTCCAATGGACCCGAATCCAAAAAAAGCCGATTTGTTTTTCGTGCACACTCCTAATCTCAACTCTAACGAGCCCTTCCTGGCAACTAAGCCCCCCACCCGCTCTCTATCTATATGCAAGGCTTGAGGAAGTCTGTTTCAAAGTATCTGATGAAGTTTGCATGCACACAAAAGCTTGAACCCAGAATTAAAGAAAGGCTGGCGATAACCAGAGCCAGGGCCTTCTCAGTGGTGGCTCCGTACTGGGGAGGGCAAAGGCATTGCGGGGAGGGCGGGGTATAAATCAAATCAAATAAATAAATAAATAAACTTTGTTGGTCATAAAGGGGCCGCTGGACTCAAACTTTGTTCTTATAAATCTCGGTTTGAACACATTAAAAAATCCAGTGCTTAAACTTTGCCATTACATTGTTCACTGGGTGTTGTCTGCTACGTGAGTGCATGGTTTTTATTCTGTTACCCAACCCACTGCGAGTCTCAGTAAGAAAGCTGGGCTAGAAACAAGGTAAATAAGTAAAAATTAATCAAACCATCCAGCAGTTAAGAGATTACAGCAGAAGCAATACAAATCAAATAAATTTTATTTTTTATATTATTATTATTATTATTATTATTATTATTATTATTATATTATTAAATTTAGACCCTGCCCTCCCAGCTAAGGCAGGCTCAGGGCGGCTTATATAAAAGTACATATAAATACAATGAAAATCTGTCATAAAACAACAGTAAAACAACTCAATTATTATCGTAAAGTGCTGGAACATACTCGAATAAAGTGCGGGAGCAAAGTTTCTAGACTGTACAGTAATACTTAGGTGACAGTCATGATGTTATTCTCACGTCAGCTCAGTTTGGTCGACTCATTTATGTGGCAAGACAGGCTGACGGTGGTGAAGCCAGGGCACAGGGTCACTCCTCAGTGTTTAAAGCGGCTCCTAGTCAAAGGCCTGGTGGAAGAGCTCCGTCTTGCAGGCCCCCCTGATCTCTTCTGGGAGCTCATTCCACCAGTACGGAGCCACCACTGAGAAGGCCCTGGCTCTGGTTATCGCCAGCCTGACTTCTTTGGGGCCTGGGAAGGCCAGCCAGTTTTGGGCCCCTGAACGCAGTGCTCTCTGGGCAATGTCTGGGGATGCTGGATCCTGACCATAAAGGGCTTTAAAGATCAAAAACAGCACCTTAAAGCGAATCGGGTATGCTATTGGCAGCCAGTGCAGCGCTTTCTGCACAGGTTGGATGTGCTCCCGCATGCCGTAGCATTCTGCACCCAGGGTCTTCTTCACTCCCCCTTGTCTGTCACACAACTGCCTTGTCGTGTACGGCTGAGAGGTCCTAAGTGCTGCGTTTTCAGGACTCCAATGGACTTAGAATAGCAGTAACTCCACTTAGGACAGCGCTGTACGTGAATTCCCCAAGGCGAGCCACGATCTTAAGTTGTGTGCTCAGCTTTCTCTCACCTTTCCTCCCACTTACCTCCGGGACCGGACGTGGTAGCTGTCTTCCCTGCGGTGTTGCCGGTCGCTGCTGCTCGACCGTGAGCAACTCCGCCTCCTCTTGTGCTTGCGGCTTCTGTAACGTTCGTGATAGCTGCCCCGGCTGCCCCGGCTGCTGCGTTCTGAAGAGCGGCACCTTCTGGAGTGAGGCATCTGGGGAGGGATCAAAGGAGGGGGAGTTACACCGATACCCGAAGCAGCTGAGCTCTGAGACATGGGTGGTGGCAGCTGCATGTCAGAAAGAGACCCCCGTTCTGAATTACACAGCCTTTTCTTTTGGCTCGGTAGTCAACTGTGAATGGCAAAAACACATTCCAAACAGATGTCTTAACACATGTTCATCTAGCGATGCCCCACAACGTTAAGAACGTAAGAAGAGCCCTTACTGGGTCAGACCACTGAAGGTCCATCTAGTCCAGCATCCTGTCTCACACCGTGGCCTCAACCAGTTCCTCTGGAGGGCCAACAACCGGGCAGAGAGTCCGAGGCCTTCATAAGAACATCACAAGAGCCCTGCTGGATCAGACCACTGAAGGTCCATCTAGTCCAGCATCCTGTCTCACACCATGGCCTCAACCAGTTCCTCTGGAGGGCCAACAATGGGGCAGAGAGTCCGAGGCCTTCATAAGAACATCACAAGAGCCCTGCTGGATCCGACCACTGAAGGTCCATCTAGTCCAGCATCCTGTCTCACACAGTGGCCCCAAAGAGCTCCTCTGGAGGGCCAATAACAGGGCAGAGAGGACGAGGCCTTCATAAGAACATAAGAAGAGCCCTTGCTGGATCAGACCACTGAAGGTCCATCTAGTCCAGCATCCCATCTCACACAGTGGCCTCAACCAGTTCCTCTGGAGGCCCAACAACAGGGCAGAGAGGCCGAGGCCTTCGCCTCATAAGAACATGAGAAGAGCCCTGCTGGGTCAGACCCCTGAAGGTCCCTCTAGTCCAGCATCCTGTCTCACACAGTGGCCCCAACCAGTTCCTCTGGAGGCCCAACAACAGGGCAGAGAGGCCGAGGCCTTCCCCTGAGGTTGCTTCCTGGCTCTGGGATTCAGAGGCTTAGTGCCTCTGAATGTTGAGGTTCCCCTCAGTCACCATGGCTAGTAGCCATTGATAGATTCGTGGAGGATAAGTCTATTTAATCCCTTTTAGAGTTAAATCCCCTTTAAAGTTAAAATCTATCTCCCAGCTATTGCAGCTTAAATTTAATAATGACAAGACACCTTAACGGAGCCTTGCTCACAGTAAGTTTCGTCAGTGCAAGACCTTTTACAGCTGTTTTAGACAGTATGTATACTAAATATTATAGTAGATATAGTACTATACGATCGTGTAGTACTATAAGTATTTGCCATCGCTGGGCCAGTATAGCCGAGTCTAATCGCAAAGCGGGGTGAGTCCTGGTCAGTATTTGGGTGGGAGATGGCCCAAGAATCCCAAGATCTCTACGCAGAGGCAGGTCAGGAGGAAATGAAGCTTCTGAAAAAATGATACATAATTATTACTGCTTTCAACAACATCAGGTAGGAGTTCTATGAAGGTGAAATGGTTCGCTAAACAGTTTTACGCTAGGAGTCAGCCTACAATCTCAGTTCTTGGGTTTTTTTGTGGTTGTGTTTCTTTTGTTGTTGCTCTTGTCATTCAGTCGCACAGTCGAGTCCGACTCTTCGCGACCCCGTGGACCACCTCACGCCAGGCCCTCTTCTGACGCCCTCCGGAATGCTTGTAGCTGCCACCACCTCCTGTGGCAGTGAATTCCATGTGTGAATCACTCTTTGGGTGAAGAAGGACTTCCTTTTATCCGTTCTAACCCAACCGCTCAGCAATTTCATGGAGTGCCCACGAGTTCTTGTATTGTGAGAAAGAGAGACAAGTACTCCTTTCTCGACCTGCTCTATCCCATGCAGAATCTTATAAACCTCGATCCTGTCACCCTCAGCCGTCGCTTCTCCAAGCTAAAGAGCCCCAAGCGCTTTAACCTTTCGTCATAGGGAAAGTGTTCCAACATTACAGTACAACAGCAGCAGAGAATGCAGAAGATGTACCCCCGCTATGTGCCAAACAGCAGTAACTGTCAAAAGAGACCTGGGACAGTTTCTTGCTGCCCCTGTTCAAGTCAGCACCTTCCAGAACTTTCTGCTAAAGAACAGCTAGGAAAAAAGGCAGATGAAAGTGACCTTGCAAGCTGTGAGTCCAAATCACAAGGCCCCCTTCTTCATGCACCCAGCAGCTGGTTTTAAAAGATCGGCAGGTGTACAAGTCTACCTGGAAGTCTGGAGTTACCTGGGCTTGAACCAATGCTCCCTCTAAACTGTGGAGTCTTCTGAACAAAAATTCAACTTTGTGAGTTGCTGGCATTGGAGTTCTGAATGAGTGATTTGGCTACTGCATAAATCAGTTTGCTCTGGAGCCAACCTTCCTGAGCGAAGACAAAAATGCGTGAGCCAGAGGCTAAAAAACTGTGAGCTAGCTCACACTAACTCAGCTTAGAGGGAACACTGGCTTGACCCATGGCAAAGGTTCTCTGGCTTGCTGCTACTGGGGGTTCTATAAATAGTCCTTCAAGAAAGACTGACACACAAGTTATCCTCATGATATTACAAGGACTGAAAGGCGGGGTATACATTTTGTAAAATAAAATATTTTCATAAATAAGTTTAGCAAAGCTATGAAGACTACATTCTTCTTTCTTTCTTCTATATGTTGGAGCTTTGTACAAAAAGTCACAGGTGGAACCGCCTGGCGCCTGAATTTCATGGTCTTTCAGCTCTGCCACTCGCAATTTCTCTATATACGAATGCACGAACACACGAAGGGCAGCATGCCATGCATCTGACGAAGTCATGCTTGTACCGCCATAAACCTGTTGTCCTCTCAAGGGCCACAAGCTCGATCCTATTTGTTTTGGACTCAACCAGAATCATGGCTCTCTCTTCCACCGTTTGATTTAACACGACAAAACTATTGTGCTGCAAACGGTCTCCGGACGTAGAAACGTCAAAAGCACTTCACAGCCTTCCGGCCTTGCTATTGTCAACTGTTTTGCACAAAACAGCTTGCCCGCCGACAAAAGTCTCTTGTGCATTTGATGATGCGGGCTCCGGTCCATAAAAGCTAATGTCACCATAACAGCGTTTGAATGCAAGTTGGATTGTATCTATTTGGGATTCAAAGGACACCCAGGTCCTCCACCCCATTAAAAGGATAGCAAAGTTAAGAAGATTGACAAGAACGTAAGAAGAGCCCTGCTGGATCAGACCAGTGAGAGTCCATCTAGTCCTGCATCCTGTTTGACACAGTGGCCCCAACCAGTTCCTCTGGAGGGCCAACAATATGGAATAAAGGCCGAGGCCTTCTCCTCAAAAGAACTTTAGAAGAGCCCTGCTGGATCAGACCAGGAGTCCCTGTAGTCCAGCCTCCTGTTTCACACAGTGACCATACAGTTCCTCTGGATGGCTAACAACAGGGCAGAGAGGCCAAGGCCTTCCCCTGATGCTGCCTCCTGGCTCTGGGATTCAGAGGTTTAGTGCCTCTGAATGTGAAAGTTCCCCTCAGTCACCATGGCTAGTAGCCACTGATAGACCTCTCCTCCATTAATCCTCCACTAATCTGTTCGTCTATGCAGACGATACAACTCTAATGGCAGAAAGTGAAGAGGACCTTAAGAGACTCTTGCTCAGAGTAAAAGAGGAGAGCGCAAAAGTGGGCTTGAAGCTCAACATCAAAAAAACTAAGATCATGGCATCCGGCCCCATCACTCCTTGGCAAATAGAAGGGGAAGTTGTGGAAGTAGTGACAGACTTCACGTTCCTGGGATCCCAGATTACCGCAGACTGTGACAGCAGCCATTAAATTAAAAGACGCCTGCTCCTTGGGAGGAAAGTGATGGCGAACCTAAACAGCATGATAAAAAGTAGAGACCTCACCCTGCCAACAAAAGTCCGCATGGTCAAAGCAATGGTATTCCCAGTAGTCATGTATGGCTGCAAGAGTGGGGCCAGAACTCCAGAAGCCCCCCCCCCAAGCACCAAGAATACAGAGCATCAGTAGTGGACCCCGACAGAGTGTTCCATCTACACGTTGTGACTAGTAGCCACTGATGGACTTCTGCTCCATACATTAACCCAGTCCCCCTCTTGAAGCTGCCTATGCTTGTAGCCGCCAACCACTTCCTGCAGCAGTGAATTCCACCTGTTAATTACTCTTTGGGTAAAGGACTTCCTTTTATCTGTTCTGAGCCTATTGCTCATTAATTTCATGGAGTGCCCATGAGTTCTTGTATGGTGAGAAAGGGAGAAAAGGACTTTTTTCTCTACTTTCTCTACCCCATGCATAATTTTATACACCTCTATCATGTCACATCTCAGGGGTCGTTTCTCCAAGCTAAACAGCCTTAACCTCTTTAACCTTTCTTCATAGGGAAGGCATTCCATCTCCTTAATCATTTTAGTTGCCCCTTTCTGCCCTTTTCCCAATACTATGATATATTTTTGAGATGCAGTGACCCAAACTGTACACAATAATATAAGCTATTAGTAAAATTCCAACAAAAGTTAGCAACATAAAGTAGTATCAAAAGAAAAGCAAGACCTCTCCCCTGAAAAACTGCCCTTGTCATTCACCTTAGGCACACTGACAATGCTGTATACAGGTAAGCGAGGGCATTATTACCCACTCTAATTGTACTGCCACCCTTAAAACTACAACTGCTATTACCACGAGGTCAGCATCCTGAGTAGCAGAACCACCCTTTCCACTACACACACAAACAGCAATGGCCCTGTATGTATTGTCACTGTGACAGTAGTGACAACCCTTCTTCCACTGTTAATGCTGCAACCAACAACACCAATAATATAAGACATTCCAGCCCTCCTGCCCTGGTTCCCTACTGATGGGGCAGTGTGTGTGTGTGTGTGTGTGTGTGAGAGAGAGAGAGAGAGAGAGAGTGTGTGTGTGTGTGTGTGTGAGAGAGAGAGAGAGAGAGAGAGAGAGATGCACATGTGAACAAACTGTGGTTCTCAGAATATGCGTTAATATTATAAAATGTTTAAACCCTCCTACTAGATCCAATTAACTCCAGGGACTGGTATGGGTCAGCTGGACGTTAATCCTGGTATCCTACTGTACATAACAAAAATGATCAAACACTCTACACTCAATATTGCAAAGCACTGTTCTGATACGTAAAATGGTAAAAGCGTGCACGTCTATTTCAACACCTGTGTACGACGCTTCATATGCTATCTGACTTTGCAATATCTCTTTCAAGAACAGGCTGTCCCCAAAAACAACAAAACAACCATCCAACGCCATTATTCATTATTAGCCCAAACACTCGCATTCACAAAGAGGAGCCAGCTGCCACCTTCCCACACACACACAAACAGTGCCATTACCAGCATTCATATTCACAAACTTGGCCCCCCCACAAGAGCCACCCTTGACCCCCCCACACACACACTAATGACAACCCAAGGCCCTTTTTAATAATTAGCATTAACAACCACAAGAAGATCCCCCCCAGCAGAGCTGCCCTTCCCCCACCCCCTCAGTGACCCCCCAAGGGCTCCCCCCCACACACTCTCGCACCCTCTTGGCCGCCAGCCCGGTGCGCTTGTCCCACAAAAAGTCCGTCTTGGCGGCCGCCCTTCCTCCGCCTCCGTCTTTTCCTTTCTCTCCCCCCCGCTTTTCCAAACCAGGGACTGAGGCAGCTGAGCTGGTCTGGGGACGGGCGAGCCCTGTCACGCAAGCGCACGCTACGTGCCTGCCAGCGTAAGAATACGTCCTGACGTCACGGGGGAAAGGAGACCGGGGAGGAGGGCAGGAGGGCAGGCGCATGCGTAAATAGAAGACCGGTCCGGTAGCCGAAAGGGGCGGAGCGCGTGACGTCCCCTCGGGGAGAGGGGGGGGAAGGGGCGGGCTGGAGGAGGGGGCGGGGTCGACACGCCTCCGAGCGGTCCGTCAGCGAAGCCCCCCCCCTCCCCGAAAGGCACGTGGTAGGACGTCATCTGTCAATCCGAGATCGATTTAAAACTAGATTTTAAAGTGTGGGCGTCGCCCGCTAAGAGCTCAATGGGCTTTTCATAGTTAGGAGACTTAATGTTATCTTTAATAAAAATGTCTTGTTAGTTGCTATTACTTATTAATGGTAAAATTATCAGGCGCAGTGATCACGATGCTTAGAATCAGTGTTCCCTCTAAACCGAGTTAGTGTGAGCTGGTTCACAGATTTTTTAGCCTCCGGCTCACACATTTTCGTCTTAGCTCAGGAAGGATGACTCCAGAGCAGACTAGTTTATGCAGCAGCCAAATCGCTGGCTCACAACTTTAATGCCAGTTGCTCACAGAGTAGAATTTTTGCTCACAAGACTCCGCAGCTCAGAGGGAGCATTGCTTAGAACTGGGTACGGTGCTTCAGAGAGCTGTGCTATTTCAGAGCCATCCATAGGAAAGGGTCCAGTAGTAGCACCTTAAAGACTAACGTGGCAGAGCAAAGTTCGAGTCCAGCGGCACCTTGAAGACCAACAGAGCCAGTATGGTGTCGTGGTTAAGTGCTTGGACTCTAATCTGGGAGAACCGGGTTTGATTCCCCACTCCTCCACTTGCACCTGCTGGATGACCTTGGGCAAGCCGTAGTTCTGATAAGAGCTGTTCTTGAAAAGAGCAGTTTCTGTCAGAGCTCTCTCAGCCCTGCCCACCGCACAGGGTGTCTGTTGTGGGGAGGGGAAGGGAAAGGAGTTTGTAAGCCGCTCTGAGACACCTTTGGGTAGTGAAGGGCCGGGTATAAATCCAATCTCGTAGTCTTCTTCTTATCTGGAAAGCATATTAAAAAGTGATGAAGATACTGATTATAGTTTTCGTCTTTTTATTTAGTATTCCACTAGTGTTTAAATATTTAGTAGGAATAAAACTTAGATTTAGACAAACGATTAAGACGATATTCAGGTTGTCACGATTATTTGATTTTCGTGTAGACGTTTGTTACAGGTTGTAACGATTATTTGATTTTCGTGTAGACGTTTGTTCAACTGTTAAAGATGTAGTCTCTCTTATTGTTAATAGATTATCGCTAACATTAGGAAAGTTCATGTTTATTCTTTTAAAGAGAGAACCCATCCCAAAACACTGGAATATTGATATTTTATTGTCTGCTTCTCAGTGTTCCCTCTAAGCTGAGTTGCTGTGAGCTAGCTTACAGTTTTTTAGCCTCCAACTCACAGATTTTTGTCTTAGCTCAGGAAGGAGGGCTCCAGAGCAAACTAATTGATGCAGTTGCAGTAGCCAAATCACTTGCTCACAACTTTAATGCCAGTAGCTCACAAAGTAGAATTTTTGCTCACAAGACTCCACAGCTTAGAGGGAACATTGCAAGTGCTTCTGTATTTGAAAGATGTATTCCTACTGATATGTCTAATTTTTACTTGTAGTAACAACCCATAATATTTGATAAATTTGATGAATCTATAGTTTTCGCTCTTCCCTTTTGTATTCCACTTTTTTTGAGAAAATAAAAAAAAATCATGAAGACTAACAAAGTTTTATTCACAGTATGAGCTTTTGTGTGCCAGCACGCTTCCTGAGATACACTGAAATGGAAGTTTAATGGTTCATACATACAGACAGAGGTCAAACAGCAAATTAGCATATAACATAATGTAGATGTTTTAAGAAGAAGAGTTTGGATTTATACCCCGCCCTTCACTACCCAAAGGTGTCTCAGAGCGGCTTACAAACTCCTTTCCCTCCCCACCACAGACACCCTGTGAGGAGCAGGAGGAGGAGGAAGAAGAGGAAGAAGAGGAAGAAGGAGGAGGAGAAGGAGGAGATTGGATTTATACCCGACCCTTCACTACCCAAGGGAGTCTCAGAGCGGCTTACAAACTCCTTTCCCTTCCCCTCCCCACAACAGACACCCTGTGAGGTGGGTGGGGCTGAGAGTGCTCTTGACAGAAACTGCTCTTTTTCGAGAACAGCTCTTATCAGAACTATGGCTTGCCCAAGGTCATCCGGCCAGCTGCTAGTGGAGGAGTGGGGAATCAAACCTCCTGCACCTCTTTTTCTACGAAATGACCCCTGGCACGCATATTACATAAATAGGATCCTTCTTACAGTAAGTTATACACAGATGTATAGACCACAGTCTCTAATTATTAGGGTTGCCAGGTTCCCCCAGCTACCCGCCGGGGATGGGGGGGGTAGGGTAGCCAGATCCAGGTTTGGAAACTCCTGGAGATTTGGGGATGGAGCCTGGGGAGGACAGGGACCTCAGTGGGATACAATGCCACAGAGAGCCCACCCTCCAAAGCATCCACTTTCTCCAGGAGAACTTGTTAGAAACAGTGTTTGTCTACCTTAGCCACTCTAAGGGACATACCAAAGAAAAGAAAGTCAGTCTGGGGTATCTTTTAGTTATGCTTAATTGACGATAAAGGGAGTGCAGACGGACTCAAATTAACCAGGGCTATTTTGGGGCAGGAACACACAGGAACGGAGTTCCGGCTGGCTTCAGAGTTGGCCACGCCCACTACAGCCAAAACCTCTGCGTGTGTGGCTACGGAGGGAAGGCCTGGAGAGCAAAACACACACCCTGGCGACTCCGAGGCAAGCGGACCAGGGCCCCCCTGGAAGGATCGGGGAGGCATTTAAATGCCTCCCTGTGCCTTCCTCAGCCTTCTCTTCCCTTCAAAGGGGGGCTTGCCCGGGCAAGCGAAGGGAAGGCATGGGGTGTGGCCTAATATGCTAATGTGCTATGCTATCAGGGTGTGGCCTAATAGGCTAATGAGTTTCAGCTGTTGGGTGTGACCTATTATGCTAATGAGTTCCTGCTGGGCTTTTTCTACAAAAAAAAAAAAGCCCTGAAATTGACATTCCAAGAACACCCCATTTATCACCTCTCACTGGCCAGTATGCCCTGCCCCTTTTCCTTTTACTGGGTACTGAGAGTATTGTGTAGTGGGTTGACCGCGTGGCTAGGCCCACTCAGCTCACATACCATGGTGCACGCTTGACTCTTACACAACTAAGACAAAGCAAACGGCCAGGAGGCCAACTATATACATATCCAGGGGACACCCCTGGATCCCATTGGGAGGTTCGAACTTCCCTCCCCGTTTCTATTGGCTCCCCGTTGGAGAGACCAAGAGACCAGTTCCCATTGTCCACCCAGGGTCAAGCCCTGGGTGCTCGCTGGTCCCTGGTGGCGGCCAGCGGACACAACATCCCTCCCCCCATGGTTCGGCCCCCCCATGTCACATAGTCCTTTAGGTACGCCGGGGGGCGCTGCTCCCTGGTGGATCGTCTGGGGGTCGGAATGGGGACCTCGGGGGCCCCGGTTCTTGTGCTCTGGTTCCGGAGCGCCGGCTGTTGGGGCCTCCGCCGTGGCCTCCGAGGCGTTGGGGGCCCTGTCGGGACACTCTTCCATGGGCGGATCTTGCACGGGTGTGGCAGGGGGGGCCACTCTGGGCCAACTCCGTGTTCCTGCTCCTCTGCGTCCATCTGTTCTGGGAGCAGGCGCCGACGAAGCCGAGCCGTGGCCTCCGAGGCGTTGGGGGCCCTGTCGGGACACTCTTCCATGGGCGGGTCCTGCACTGGTGAGGCAGGGGGGCCCCCCTCTGGGCCAACTCCATGTTCCTGCTCCTCTGCGTCCGTCTGTTCT
>NW_015171539.1:575857-585858 GCF_001447785.1 Gekko japonicus
CCCACACCCAGGGGGCCTGTTTGTCCAGAAGGCGGTGCAGGGGTTCCGCTACTGCCGCCTTGTGGGGCAGAAAGGCGTGGTAGAAGTTGAGGATTCCTAAGAACGCCTGCAACTCCGATTTGGATTTGGGGGGTGGGGCCTCCACAATAGCCTTGACCTTGTCCCTGGTCGGGTGGAGGCCGTCCGCGTCTACCGTGAACCCCAGGAAATCCACGGACGGCACCCCCAACCGGCACCCCCAACCGGCACTTGTCCAGCTTCACTTTTAGTCCCGCATCCTGGAAACGCTGGAGCACCGTGCGGAGGCGGTCCACGAAGTCGGCTGGCGTCGCAGCGGCAATCAACACATCATCGAAGAAGGGGGAGACACCGGGGATTCCTTTAAGCAAAGAGTCCATCAGTTGTTGAAAAAGCCCCGGTGCCACGCTCACCCCGAATTGTAGCCGCTTCACCCGAAACGCCCCCCTGTGGGTCACAGTCGTTTACGCCTCAGCAGTCGCATCGTCTACCGGCAACTGCTGATAAGCCTGGGCGAGATCCAGTTTGCCGAATATCTTCGCCCCACCCAAGGTGGCCAGTACGTGGCTGACTACCGGGACCGGATACGCGTGGTCCTGTAGGGCCTTGTTCAGCGTACATTTGTAGTCTACGCAGATGCGGATTCCCCCATTCGGCTTTTCAACCACAACTATCGGGGTCTCCCACGCCGTGTGGGAGACCGGCTCCAGGACGCCCTGGGCTACAAGGCGATCAAGCTCCACGTCAATTTTATGCTTGACCGACAGCGGAGCCGTCCTGGCGCGCATGCGAATGGGGGCCACCTTGGGGTCTAGCCGAAGAGACACAGGGGGGCCTGTATATGTGCCCAGGGAGTTGTCGAAAATGGCGGGAAACTCCCCACATATCTCCTTGTAATCCTGGGCCGAGCAAAGCTGGACACCCTCAACTGAGATCCCCAGGGGCTCAAACCAGGCGCGACCCAACAAGCTGACCAGATCTCCCTTTACCACAATTAAGTCTAGCCGGCTCTGGAACTTTCCGTACTGCACCCGAACGTCCCGACCCCTTTTATCGGTACCCGGTTCCACTGGAAGTCCATGAGCGTGATGGGGGAGGCTCGCAATCGAGGGCCCCCCCTTGACCGCGTGGCTAGGCCCACTCAGGTCACATACCATGGTGCACGCTTGACTCTTACACAACTAAGACAAAGACAAACGGCCAGGAGGCCAACTATATACATATCCAGGGGACACCCCTGGATCCCATTGGGAGGTTCGAACTTCCCTCCCCGTTTCTATTGACTCCCCGTTGGAGAGACCAAGAGACCAGTTCCCATTGTCGACCCAGGGTCAAGCCCTGGGTGCTCGCTGGCCCCTGGTGGCAGCCAGCGGACACATCAGAGAGCTTACAACTCAGTTCCGCCTACAACACACCATAAAACATACAACTCCTTGACATGACACCCCCACCTTAAACATATCTCGTATGTGCATTTAAATTGCCTATTTAAGGCTGCGGTCACACGGAGCATTAGCCACGCTACAAAGACGGAAGATAGGTGGATTTTCTGGGCGCAATCACATTGCAACATCTGGGAAGCGTAGAGCTCCCGTGGCTCACCCGAGGCTTCCTGCCGAAGATGCGGCTTAAAAAACTAGTACCTCCGAGGTACTAGTTTCCGGCAAGGGCAGGCGTCTGATCACGTTTCCGGTGGTAGGTCATGGCATCCGGCACCCGCCCATGTCCCGTCGCTAAAAGGTTTTTGTTTTTTCAAGTCTCCACGGGATGCGCACAAGCACCCAACCATGCATGCGCACACTTCGTTTAAAAACAAACAACACAGCCCCCTCCTCTTTTCTGTACCCCCACACACACTCCTGGCTTGGCCTGCTCGAGAGGAACTCTCTGCACCGGGCAGCAGAGGGGGAGGGCAGGGGGCGTGGCGGGAGGGCGGCCCGGCTGAAGCTCCTCCTGGAGGGAACCAGAAGAAGGACACAGTTTGCATTCCTCTGCAGTCCTGGAAGGGGTTAAACCCATGGAGCCTTTTGCTAGAGAGGCCGCTTCTTTGCCGCACCGCAGGATTGTCCTGTGATCGGCACCTCCCCCCTAACCATGGGACCTCGACGGGACGTCTGATCGCGCAGCCGTGCGTGTTATTTTGCTCCGGGGCAAACAGCCACACTTCCCCCCCCCCCTGCATTTTCCGGCCGTGTGACCGGGGCCAATGTATTCAAGGCGGGTTATATAATATTCATTAGTTCATTAGGCATGTGCGGTTGATTAATGTTTACGTATGCCAAGGCTATTCCTTGCCATCCAAATCCTTTACACACACACACACACACCTTTCCATCTTATCTCTAAGTTTGTTGCTCCACCTCTGCTTCTCAGTAAGGCCCATAATCCTGCCATTGTTTTACACAGTTGCAGCTGCTTCAAAGCTCATTTTAACCATTAAGCTTCCCTCAAACTGTTTTTGTAGTCTGGAGATGAGCTGTAATTCCAGGGGATCCCCAGGGCCCAACTGGAGGCTGGCGCCCCTAATCCAAGGAAGTTTGTAAAGCCATTTTGTACACTGTAACCTTATTACTTGCGCAGAAAAGCCGTCTTGAATAGTTCATCTCCTCCTGTTGAGTAGTTCATCTCCTTCTCTTCTACACATTTGTAATCCAGCTTTGAAATCTGAACCAGTAGCCATCGCTACACCCTGTGGCGATAAATTCCACACCCAAACGCATTAAGGGTTTATTCATGCCACTGAATTAAAATGACTAACCAAGCAGTCCTTCGGATGTTTACTGGGAAGTAAGTCTCACTCAGTGGTTACTCACAGGCAAGTGTGACTTCGAAATGTTGTTCAAAGCCCAGTTTATATTTAGACTCGTGCATCATGGACTGATCTATCCATCCCAAAGTAACCCTTCTGCACATTGTACATTTCTTACGGTGAGTCGACTGTCTGTCATCCTGGCTCAGCTGTGCCTCTTTGACTGGCAGTGTCTGGCAGATAAAGATCTTTCCAGACACTGACTACCTGTGATCCTTTAAATGAAGATGCAAGGAAAGGAACCACATTGGTCAGGCTGCACCTGGAGTATTGTGTGCAGTTCTGGAGGCCTCACTTGAAAAAGGATGTGGACAGGATGGAGTGGGGTGCAGAGGAGAGCGACGAGGATGACCGTGGGCCTGGAGACCAAGCCCCGTGAGGAAAGGCTGAGGGACTTGGGAATGTTCAGTCTGGAGAAGAGGAGGTTGAAGGGGGGATATGGTGGCTCTCTTGAAGACTTTGAAGGGCTGCCACTTAGAGGGAAGGGAGCTGTTCCTGTCGGCAGCAGAGGATGGGACTGGCAAGAATGGGTTTAAATTAAGGGCGGGAAGGTACCAGCTGGATATTAGGAAGGATTATTATTTTTTTACAGTAAGAGCTGTATGACAGTGGAACCAGCTGCCTAGGGAGGTGGTGAGCTCCCCCTCACGGGCCGTCTTGAAGCAGCGGCTGGTCAGACACTCGTCAGGGATGCTCTAGGCCAGTGATGGCGAACCTTTTAGAGACCGAGTGCCCAAACTGCGACCCAAAACCCACTTATTTATCGCAAAGTGCCAACACGGCAATTTAACCTGAATACTGAGGTTTTACTTTAGAAAAAAACAACTCATGCATTAACTTAAGATGATCCAAACAAAGTAAGGAAAGCAATCCCAAATGCTTTCATTTACTTAAAATTATTTGGCAGAGAATTCGACACTTTAATGACGGTCTGGGCCTGGCTGGGGCGATGGCACGCGTGCCCACAGAGAGGGCTCTGAGGGCCACCTCTGGCACCCATGCCATAGGTTCGCCACCACTGCTCTAGGCGGATCCTGCATCAAGCAGGGGGGTGGACTAGATGGCCTGTAGGGACCCTTCCAACTCTGTGATTCTTGTGATTCTATGAACTGGGATTTTTCTGCATGCAGAGTGGCTGCTCTGACACCAAGACATGTCAGCTCCTCCCCAAAATACAAACATATATTGAGTCAAGCAGTTGGTTCATTGCAGGGGTCCCCAACGTGGTGTCCATTGGCACCCGGGTACCTACCAACACCTTACCTGGTGCCCGACGAGTGAGGCTTTTGCCCAGCAAGGCTTTGCAGTCAGTACGGGGTTGGCCCCAGGGTATCTGAGTGTGGTTTTGAGCTGCACCTTTTCCTTAGTGTTGAGAAAATGTGGAGCGAATGCCAGATGCAGAACAAGCTTGAGGAAAAGGTGCAGCTCAAAACCACACTCAGATACCCCAGGGCCAACGCCGTACTGACTGCAAAGTCACCCATGAACGGCCGTAAATCTATATCATCATCATCATCATCATCATTATTAATAACAACAACAACAACAACAACAATAATAATAATAATAATAATTTCAATTTATTAATCACTTTCCCCAGTGGGCTCAAAGCAATGTACAGTTACACATTAGACAGGGGACTAACAATGTTCAAAGGGGATAGGGAGGACAACATATATTCATTTTTAATTGCACACACTGTCACTGCACGGTGGAAACGTCTTCTGGCTTGGCTCAGTCATTTTCCTAACGGCTGCTTGTCGACCAGGCTTCAGGACCCGTATGTCACATCGCCACACTGCCACCGCCTGGCCAGAGGCATCCACTGCAGGGATTTTTGTAGCTGAGAAGTTCTTCCGCCTTTTCCGAACCTCGACCAGGAAGTCCCGACCGTCAGCTAACACCTTCCCACAAGGGAGATTGGTGTGCCCACCCTCTCTAAGGAGTGGTTCCCATTTTATCTACTCATCGAAGCTTTCAAATCGCTGGGTGGACGATAAGCTGGGGACAACAGGCTGGCTGCTCACACCAGCGCGGGGCTCGAACTGACGTTAAGAAAGTGGGATATACCATAAAACCCGATGATCAAAGGAAGCGAAAGCGGCACACAGTGTAGGGTATCCTAAAACCCGATGATCAAAGGAAGCGAAAGCGGCATGCAGTGTAGAGGGTACCCTAAAACCCGATGATCAAAGGCAGTGAAACCGGCACACAGTGTAGAGGTGGATTTCTGTTCCAACGTGGGTTTGGTAAAACAACAGAGGGAAAAGCCAATGCAGAATTGTCCCCTGCTGGCTCAGGCCAATGGCCCGTCCAGTCCAACACTCTGTGTCACACAGTGGCCAAAACCCAGGTGCCATCAGGAGGTCCACCAGTGGGGTCAGAACTCCAGGAGCCCTCCCACTGTTGCCCCCCCAAGCACCAAGAATACAGAGCATCACTGTAGTGTAGACCCATTCCCTAACAATTGAACCACAGAGGCAGGGGTCATTTCGTAGAAAAAGAGCTAGGGGAACTCATTAGCATACCTCATTAGCATATGCCACACCCCCTGACATCAGGGGCCCGGCAGTGGACCTGCAAGGCCAGCGGGAGTGCGAGGAAGCCCCGCCAAGGCCCTCCCTGGCTCCAGGCAGGCAGGGGTGGGGAGAGGCGTGGAGGAAGCAACTTACCCTCCCTCTTCTCCTGCCTCCTCCTGGCTGAATGAGGGCCAGAAGCGGGGCAGCCGGAAGCAGGGGGCGGGGCTTCGTCATGTGCCCCGCCCCCTGCACCTCACCCGGGGGAACTGCGTTCCCCCGCGTTCCCCCCTGAAATGACCTCTGCACAGAGGTAATAATAGCTACAAAATGGTACCATTCTTTTTTGTCACGAGCTCTGGGCTCCCCCCTCCCCGACTCCAGGCATGCCCCTTTAAGGCCGGGCTCAGAGGCCAGATCCATTCACCGTCATTTATTTACACATTTCCTTCATTTGTCATCCCCACTTTCTCCCTGAGACACGAGGCCAATTGCAGGACTGGGGAAACAATGCAATAAATACCAGAGGAATACACACAGTAAAACAGTCCAATAAAACCGGATTGTGCCCTTCGAGAAGAATGAAAGTATGATACGGTATAATATATCTATTGCCCTGACCTGGATGGTCCAGGCTAGGCCGATCTAGAAAGCCATTTTGGTGTCAGGGTTAGGAGCGCAGACTCTAATCTGGGAGAACTGGATTTGATTCCCCACTCCTCCACATGCAGCTGCTGGTGTGACCTTCGGTTGGTCACAAGTTCTTTTGGAGCTGTTCTCTCAAGGGGGGTTCCCGAGAGAGCTCTTTCAGCCCCGCCTGCCTCACAGGCAGTGTTCCCTCTAAATTGAGTCAGTGTGAGCCAGCTCACAGGTTTTTTTAGCCTCCAGCTCACACATTTTGATCTTAGCTCAGGAAGGATGGCTCCAGAGCAAACTAATTTATGCAGCAGCCAAATCACTCACTCACAACTTCAGTCGCTCGCTCACAACTTTAATGCCAGGAGCTCACGAAGTAGAATTTTTGCGCACAAGACTCCACAGCTTAGAGGGCGCATTGCTCACAGGCAACACTCCCTGTAAGCTGTGGAGTCTTGTGTGCAGAAATTCTACTTTGTGAGCTACTGGCATTAAAGTTGTGAGCAATCAATTTGGCTACTGCATAAATTAGTTTGCTCTAGAGCCATCCATCCTGAGCTAAGAGAAAAATGTGTGAGCTGGAGGCTTAAAAACTGTGAGCTAGCTCACACTAACTCAGCTTAGAGGGAACACTGCTCACAGGGTGTCTGTTTTGGGGAGGGGAAGGGAAAGGAGATTGTAAGCAGCTCTGAGACTCTCTCGGGTAGTGAAAGGCAGGGTATAAATCCAATCTTTTCTCTTCTTCTCTCTTGTCAGCTCTCGAAGCTAAGCGGGGGTCACTTGCTTGGAAAACGGGGTCACCATAAGTTGGTTACAACTTGACAGCAAAATATATATGTATGTACATACATATGTAGCCCTGACCTGGATAGCCCAGACTAGCCCAATCTCATCAGATCTTGGTGTTGGATTCTCTGGTTTTTGTAGAACCAGGAATCACTGTTAATGTAGCAGAGTGTGCTAGGCATTTCCACGCAACAGAGTTTAGGTACTGAGTGTGCTAGCAGATTTACAAAGTTACACAGAGCCAGTGGTCAGATTTAAGACAAATAAGAGTTCTTTATTATATGGAACTCCATTCTAGACAGTATAGATGAGAGACAGGGCTGGAATCTATTCTAACTACCTAGGATGGATATGGATGCAGGGAAGAGTGCCCCTGCATCCACTGTTCGAAGATGGAGAAAAACGGGCTCCTTTTTTGTGTGTGTGTGAGAGAGGTGTCAAGCTGGAAGGAAGGAAACTCGTCCCTAAGAATAGCATTCTACTTCAAAGGGGATAGGATCAGAGAACAGGAAGGAAAGGACGCTGTGTGTGTCCTGACCTGTCTATCTGACTAACTCTATGGTGACCTCCTGAAGACTGAGGCAGGGGACATCACATGGTCCTCCACTTTTCTAACACTCGGAAGCTAAGTAGGGTCAGCCCTGGTCAGTATTTGGGAGGGAGACCGCCAAGGCATACCAGGGTCATGACGTAAAGGCAAACCACCTCTGAACACCTCTTGCCTTGAAAACCCCATAGGGTCCCATAAGTCAGGTACGACTTGACAGCAAAAACCCAAAAGGATGTATGTCTGTATATGATAAACAATGCAGTAGGAAGGGGAGAAGGAAGAAACAAATGCTGCTGGAAAATTTCACAGACAACAAAATTCAAAAGGGAATTAGATAAGCATATGGAGCAGAGGTCCATCAGTGGCTATTAGCCACAAGGTATAGATAGGGGCTCTGGGGCAAGTGATGCTCTGTCCTCTTGGTGCTGGGGGGGAGGGTCAACAGTGGGAGGGCTTCTAATGTCCTGGCCCCACTGCTGGACCTCCTGATGGCCCCTGGTATTTCTGGCCACTGTGTGACACAGAGTGTTGGACTGGATGGGCCTTTGGCCTGATCCAACATTGGTGTCTCTTATGTTCTTATTTTATGTTCTTATGATAATCCTACACAGCCCTAAAAAGGGCCCTCTTGCACAGTTCTGGGTCCCCACATTCCTATTCCCTTTGTCAAAATGCCTGCCTGTACACATGAAGCTGCCTTGTACTGAATCAGACCCTCGGTCTATCAAAGTCAGTCTTGTCTACTCAGACTGGCAGCGGCTCTCCAAGGTCTCAGGAGGAGGTCTTTCCCATCACCTACTGCCACATCTTCCAACTGGAGATGCCGGGGATTGAACCTGGGACCTTCTGCGGGCCAAGCAGAGGCTCTTCCACTGAGCCACAGCCCCACTCAGGTGCCCATACGGAGAAAAATCAAAGGCACAGTGGGCATGGATTGTACGAGCGCTCACTATAACTTGTGGATGGGGATTCTGTCTTCCATGACTCTGACTCATGTTGGAATGAAGGAAAAGATGCTCACAGATGAAGGCTCTTTCCCAAAATTCACACAGATGGAAGGAACCTGAAAGTATCTTGCCCGTAGTTTAGTCATCACCACAATGAACTTTAGCAGTCCTGGAAGAACAGCAGGAGGAGGAGGAGGAGGAAGAAGAAGAGGAGCAGGAAGAAGAGGAGGGGGAGGAAGAAGAAGAAGAGAAGGAGGAGGAAGAGGAGATTGAATTTATACCCCACCCTTCACTCAGAGCAGTTTACAATCTCCTTCCCCTTCCCCTCCCCACAACAGGCACCCTGTGAGGTAGGTGGGGCTGAGAGAGCTCCGAGAGAACTGCTCTTGAGAGAACAGCTCCGAGAGAACTGTGGCTTGTCCAGGGTCCCACCAGCAGCTGCACGTGGAGGAGTTGAGAATCAAGCCTGGTTCTCCCAGATTAGAGTCCATGCTCCTAACCACTATGCCAAACTGGCTTGAACGAAGTCAAGGCCTTGGAGGCACCGCAAAAGAACGGGTTTCACATCTTCATGAGCCTGTGAAGCCGCCTGAAACAGAGTCAGGCAATTGATCTACCAAGCGATCTGGCTGGCAGCCAGTCTCCAGGGTGTGAGGCAGTTAGAGGCCTTTCCCATCACCCACTGCCTGGTCCTTTTGACCCGAGATGCCAGGGATTGAACCTGGGACTTTCTGCACGCCAAGCAGAGGTTCTGCCACTGAAGCACAACCCTAGCCCCGTTACTGTCATAGTCAGACACTGTGTGGCCGCGATCACACACACTACAGAATCCACTTTCCATCCACTTTCCAACTGGATTTAACTGTGTGAACTGGCAAAATCCAGTCGGAAAGTGCATTGAAAGGGGATTATTTAGTGTGTGTGACCGCAGCCTCTGTGTGTGTGTGTGTGTAAAAGAAGTAGGGTTGCCAACATCCAGGTGGTGGCTGGAGTTCTCCTGGGATTACAACTGACCCCCAGGTGACAGAGATCAGTTCACATGGAGAAAATGGCCGCTTTGGAAGGTGGAGCCTATGGCATTATATCCCATCAAAGCCCCTCCCCTCCCCAAACCCCACCATCCTCAGGCTCCGCCCCCCAATCTCCAGGAATTTCCCAACCGAGGCTTGGCAACCCTAGAGGGATGATTCGAACGGAGGAAGATTGATCTTCAAATGGGACTTTGCCTATGGCCGGGGGGGGGGGGGGGGGGGCCCCCCCCCCCCCCTTCTCACTGGCAGTCTTCAAGCAGCTGATATTACCCAATTTGGCTTCCACTGACTCTTTACCTTTATCTCCCCATGTCTTAACATAAAAACCACCATGGCTGCGGTCACACACACACTAAAGAATCCACTTTCAATCCACTTTCAAATTGGATTCTGGCAGTTCGCACAGTAAAAATCCGGTTGGAAAGTGCACCGAAAGTGGATTGAATGTGGATTATTTAGTGTGTGTGATCGCAGCCAGGGGTCATTTCCTGCGGGAGCGCACAGGAGCGGAGCTCCGGCAGTAAGGAGCCCAGGGGGCGGGCACATGCAACAAGCCCCGCCCCCTGCTCCCAGCAGCCCTCAGCTGGGCCACGAGGAGCAAGAAGCAGCCAAGTAAGTTGCAGAGCCCCCCGCTGGACCGCCTTCAGGTACAAGCTCTCCCTTCTCTGTGAGGACAGATCTGTAGGCCCCCCCCCACTCGCTAGCAAT
>NW_015171539.1:585920-587494 GCF_001447785.1 Gekko japonicus
GAAGGACACTGTGGCTGCTCCCCCCCCCCCCCCAATAGCTAGCAATCCAAAACAGTCCAGTGGAGCCTGAGCGGTGGGTGTTGCCTTCTGACACACTTCCGGTGATGTCAGGGGGTGTGGCGTATGCAAATAAGTTATGCCAATGAGTTATGCTAATGAGCTCCTGCACCTCTTTTTCTACGAAATGTCCCCTGATCGCAGCCCATGTTTGTTTTTCCACATTGCTGCGCAAAGACCTTTGCATCTTGTTCAGCACTACAGAGACATTTAACTAATGGCACTTTCTAGGTTTGCAGAAAGAAAGTGCCAGTCTGTTTCTCCCCTCCTCAGCAACTTATCTGGAGACCTGTTTTGCATGACCTCTAATCTGAATTCACCGTGTAACATTTTCCTTGGTCTTCTCTGCCATGCCTTGAAGCAATGCATTTTTTCTGCACTGAGCAGAGGTTTGGGCTAGAACAGGGGTCCCCAGTTTCTTCAAGCCTGCAGGCACATTTGGAATTCTGAGATGTTCAATGCACATCACCACCTGGGCTGCACACACTTCCCCGTGTCCAGCCACAGAATGGCCACTGCAGGAGGTGGAGGCGGCCACAGAGAGTCAGGAAGTGAGGCTATGCATAACTCTAATAGTCACACTTCAACGGGTCAGGAAATTTTGTTTAGGAAACAGAAACATAGGAACGTAGAGCTGGAAAGGGACCTCAAGGGCCGTCTAGTCCAACCCTTGCACAGCGCAGGAAATTCACAACTACCCCCCCCCTCCACTACCCCCCCCAAGTGACCCCTGCTCTATGCCCAGGGGAAGACCAAAAACCTCCAGGGTCCCTGGGCCAATCTGACCTGGAGGGAAAATGAACATACTGTTTCAAAATAGTTTCTTCCATAAGCACAGTGCTTACCTGCAGTCCATCAGCGAAGATCCTTGGGTGTGGTAAAAAGGTAAAGGTAAATGTTCCCTTGCTCGAAAGCCCGTCGAATCCGACTCTAGGGTTGCGGTGCTCATCTCCATTCTAAAGCCAAATAGCCAGCGCTGTCCGAAGACGTTTCCATGGTCATGTGGCCGGCATGACTAAATACCAAGGCGCACGGAACGCTGTTACCTTCCCACTGAAGTGGTACCTATTTATCTTCTTGCAATTTCTTACTTTCGAGCTGCTAGGTTGGCAGGAGCTGGGGCCAGAGATGGGAGCCCACTCCGTCATGCGGCACACTCAGGTCTCAAACTGCTGAACTACTGACCTTCCACAGCCTGCAGTTCAGCGTCTTAACCACTTGAGCCAAAGCAAATCTGCTCAGCCAGTCAGACGTCTTCCTGGGCAAAAGTCCCATTGGGTCCCACCCACTTTCCCATCTGGTCCCACCCACTTTCTTAAAACAACTTGTTGGACAACGAGAAAAGTGTCAGCAGGCACAACAGCACCCACAAGCACCATGTTGGGGAACACTGGGCTAATCAGTCTATAAGGTCTCTTCCTGCTCTGCCCATCACATACTTTCCTCTTTTTACACGTAGCTTGTTGAAGTATTGTAAAGGACACAGAAAGTGAAGTAGGCATTTATTATTCTCTGAC
>NW_015171540.1:0-32570 GCF_001447785.1 Gekko japonicus
GGGGGGGGGTTCCCTCACCCCTCCATCTTTATATTTCCAAGTCTAAAGGGACTTACTCTGCTGGGAGTCTCTGATGATATTGAAAACAGGTGTACTCACAGTGTAGATCTTCAGCAATTTAGGTGATGTTCCTGCTTCTCCCCCCTCGCCCTGGAAGTCATGACTTCACGTCTATAACTGTCATGGATGCTGTCAAGCAGCTCCTGCATCAGGACGATCCGGACCCTCACCCACTCGTTGCCACTCATGTGGGGTCCAGATCAAGTCCCTTGCACTAAGCTCCTCTTCGGGGAGCTCCGTGGAGCCCAGGTAGCCCGAACTCCACTAAAAGAGCAGTTGATCCAGCAGCTTCATGGGAGAAATTCCCAAGAGCCGACGCTGAAACCTGGAAAAACCTCCACTGCTGGACCTCCTGATGGCACCTGGTATTTTTGGCCACTGTGTGACAGAGTGTTGGACTGGATGGGCCATTGGCCTGATCCAGCACTGGATTCTCTTATGTTCTTATGCTCCACCATCCAAATACTTTCCAGGGCTGACCTTGCTTAGCTTCCAAGAACTGACCAGATTGAGCTAGCCTGGGCAATACAGGTCAGACTTCTACTCTAGATTTCTGATATTAAGATGGTTGTTAAAGCCCAGTGTCTTTACAGCAGGACTGTTGCTGAAACACATAGAAACACTTTCTGATCATTTCTGCTAACACTTAGCAAAACAGGCACCATATTCTTGGTGGACAGTCTCTTTTATCAGAAAAAGAAGATCTGGAATGGGAATCTTATTTTCTCTTAATTGGTCTCATGCTAATCAGAAACATGTTTATTCTGCAAAATCAGTGAGTCACATTGTCAAATAATGCTGTGTCATCCTGGAGACTGGAGGAACCACTTGATGAACTTGGCAGCAAGGTAAATGAAACTCTTCATCTCTTCTAGCAGATGTTATGTATTCCAAATTATTTAAAAATGTTTTTAAAGCTTGAAATAAAGACTATTCATCAAGTTATAGGGAAACTGATTTAATGTCTGTTCAGTCCTCAGATATGTATTGGAAACACAGCAGGCTTGAAGAGGGGCTTCAAATGTGGCATGCTGGGAAATCTTGGGAGGGTCAAAGAATCTGCTTGTATCATGTACACACACTTTTATTTGTTTATTTAAACATGCATAAGTCTTCCTTCCTGAACCTGGTATTCAAGGTGGGTAGCAAAAATAAAAACATCACAGATCAATTAAAAAAACACTGCAAAAATTATGATAGGTAGCCGTGTTAGTCTGTCTGTAGCAGTAGAAAAGAGCAAGAGTCCAGGAGCACCTTAAAGACTAACATAGCTGTATTTGAAGAAGTGAACAGTGGCTCACAAAAACTCATACCCTGTCACCTATTTTGTCAGTCTTTAAGGTGCTGCTGGACTCTTGCTCTTTTCTACTGCAAAAATTACATAAACATTAAAACAAAAACAAATAAGCATAACATTGTCTAAGAATATTTGCCACACAGCCATAATGCAGAACATTCTAGTCCTCTGTACACATGCTCATATTCATCAAGGCTGCCAAAGTTTTGGAAGGAAGATTCTGAATTACCCTCAACATTTAACCTAAATTCAAGTTTTTGCCTGTACCAGTGATCGACCAAATTAATTATAGCTAAAAGCCTTGCACAGTCTCCAAATCTTAGTCTTGCATAATCCCTGTGAAATTTACCCATGAGTGCCCCACTGGTCCTTCACTGTTGGTCAAGGAATGCTCTGATGTCATTTGCACATAAATATGCCACTTCAGATGTTCATAGAAAAGGCTCTATGGAAAAGAAAAAGTTAAGCAGATCTAACATTTCACTTTTAAAGCATATAACTTTCCTTCAGAAAGATTTCCCCTTCAAACATGGCTGTTTATTTAACATTGTCCCTAGCTATAGCTGGAAACTTGTTATTTCAACACAGGAATTTCTCTCAGTGAAATATATTAAATAAACACAACCAAAGTGTCTGTTTATGTCAGCACTATTAACTGCTGATGTCGATGCAGAGACATTCTGCTGGCTGTCTTCTCAACAGCCATTTTTCACTGATTTGTGTTAGAAATGTACTTCTTTATGATTGAACGATGGAAACTTTTGAGCCGTTAACTGTTGCCCCTTCAGTTAATTGCATCTGTTATTGCATATTCCACCCATTAATTTTCTGCATGTTTCAGCCGGTAATGCTCTCTTGTAAAGAAATATAACCCACCAGAATAAACCCAACTTCACAGTCCATGCAGGCTTGTATTTCCCTTCCAGTGACTTAGCCTATTGTTAAAAAGTCATTATACGTTCACCTTAGGTATTGCTGCAGACCACAAAAAGGAAATGAGGAACCCAAATGTGCAGCCTGTTGAATGTATTTGATTTGAATTTTCAGTAAATCTAAGAGTGGGGGAAATAGCCTTGTCTTCAAAGCAAGAGTAACTCAATAACAGGGACCAAAATTTTGATTTTCATATTTGCAGGGGGAAATGACTTGTTCAAATAATGCCAGACTGTGGCCTGCGAAATGGCATATTCATAATGGCCTATTACATCACTGGGCAATCAACCAATAGGATACCAGACCCAGAGGGGTCACTACTGGCAAGCTGCAGCACTGCTTGGAAGAATCCAGATGCTGTTGATGTTGCATGCACACTACCAATCCCTTTCCCTTGTCTGAAGCAATGGCTCAAGGAATGCCTTCTCTACCACCAGCTCCCACTGCTGGAAAGGTACCACTGATGGGCCCAGCTTGGAAGCTGACCATGTGCTCTTGGACAGTGACTGCAGATGATAATTTCTGCCATTATTCTCTACTTCCTCCTCCAGCTTGCTGCCTGTCCTAGGCTTCTAGGTCCCACTTCCAAGCCTACTAAGGATACTTGGAAAGGCACGGGAGGAGAAACAAGAAGGAGGATTGTGATGGCTGTGTCACAAACTTAGAATTGGAGCTGAAAGGACAGATATCATAGGCTAATGGTTCATTCCTCACTACATTCCAAGTTCTTTGAAACATAACAGCAGTGTTCTTAAGAATGACTCTAGCTGGCTGACTTTGTAGGCTTCCACACACACGCACAAAAAAGGGGCATATACAAAGTCTTGGTCATTCCTGGCACAAAAGTTATCCCAAGGGTTAAAAGATCATGAAAAGAGAACAGAATAGAGGACAGAGAGGAAATGGGGGGAAAGAGCTGCCACAACCCTTTCCTGCCAATGGCGGTGTGTGAAACAGCCATATTTTCCATGTACAAAACAAGTGTCAAGGCAAGTTCCTGACCTTTTAAAGTCATGACAGCATTTCGGCACAATAGGTAATTTGTGATGAAAAGCTGCCTACATTTCAAAAGGACATCAACCAACCAAGTCTCCTTTTCTCTGCCAAGCATCTAATGAAATTATGGAACTGATTTTTTTTATAGCACCATCAGTAAATACAGAATAAGTGGGTCACAGAAAACAAGAATACATCCTGTACTGTGTGGGACATGGAAAGTAATGTTGGACTAGAAAAGAACCATGCTAGGGAAATAGGGACTACCGAACAGCATGCACAATTTTCTATTACAAGGGCTGCCAAAAGGTAGGTGATAGCAGTGATTTGCATTCTAAGAAGAAAAGCTATTGACATTCTTGCTTTGAAAAATTTATCCTCCCTGTTCTAATAATCATAGGCTATAGGGTAGGCACACACAAGCTTTTTATTGCCAACAGAGACCAGAAGTGTCTCTCTTTCCAAACAAAAAAAACAGCGAAGGCCCCAGTTACATGGGCCAGATAACACGGGGGGGGGGAAGGCATGGCTCTTTGTGCCGGCACAATTAGACCCGCTAGAACGCAATCAGACATGACGGTGGCACACTGCGGTTTTGTCTGTCAGTGCATGTGCATCAATGAGGACAGCCAGGGGAAAGCCACGCGCCGGCGCGATCACACGGAACGATTCCGTTGGCGGCCCATGGCAAACCATTTGCTAGTATATTTGTTGAGATACTTTTAAACTGCACAGCTTCAGCGGCATGCCACAGGTTGGCCACGGGTGTGCTATGCTTGCCAGATGTTGTGGTGTGATCATGCCCTGAAAATCCGCCCAGCATTTGTGGCTCTCCCACGGCAAATTCGGCATGTGAATGGGGCCTATGTTTTTGAAAAGCTAACTGAAAATTTGGAAGTCTATCACAACACTTGCAGAGTTAGCAACTATGGATGGGCACAAACCATGAAAATGCAGTTCAGTTCAGTTCGTGGTTCATGGCATGCCTAGTTTGTGAGCCACGAACCATCACAAACTTTTAGGCACCAAATGAACTGGTTCAGTTTGTGAGATTCATGATGCAGTAGAACAACCCTCCCCCCCATAAGCTAGAGACATCAAACTTACAGGGGGTCTCCGGCTGACTCTGCTTTAAATGATATCCAATTTATGTGCAGATTGGGCTTCAGGGGTCCAAGTTATGCCTCCTCCCCAAAGAAGATGCCCCCAGGAAAGTGGGGGGGGGGGATTGGGGGGACATGTCAGGCGCAGGTTCAAAAGTGTATAGAATTGACCCCCTGCAAGTTACACACATCAAAGGCACAGGGTACCTCACCTTGCAGCTTGCTCCTCTACAATCTCTCCAAGTTGGGGGCGGATTACATTTCTGGGGTCCCAGACAGACCTTCAAAAAAGGTCTCCCCAGTGCTATCTCTGGAAAAAACAGCTGCAGTTACAGGAGTCTATGGAATGGCTTAGGAACAAGCCAGTGACACCAAACTCACAGGAAAACTTCACCTGGGCAGACCCCCCCCCCCAAGCCAGACATTGGAAGCAAGGCAAGCATCCTCCCTATGTCTGGAGCCGCCGCCACCCCAAGTCTCCAAAGGCAGGTTCCGAAGGACAGAAAGGCAGACATATTTAGAGTTTTGACAGTAGCCCCACAGCAGCTTGGCGGGCACCCTAACACAAGCAAGGGAAGCATGCCCACAACTCTCACAACCCCCCTGGGCTGAAACACACAGGTCCAGAGCACAACCATCAACTGGCATGTATTTTTCTACACAGCAAAGGAATGGAAATACATGTTGAGCAGACAGGGCCACCCCCAAGTATCTAAAGGCAGGTTCTGAAGGACAGAAAGGCAGAAATCCACAGAGTTTCAATAGGGGACCCCCCCCCCCAAAGTAAGTCCACACTGGCAAGCACCGGAACCTAGTGAGGCATGTACATAATGCTCCTCAGGCCACCTAAGCCCCCCTTAGGCTTCTGGTCACAGCCTACTCCTCCGTGAAATTTCTGGTTATTCACCATTAGTGGAACACATTGTACAGATAAGAGATCACTTGTTGTGAATTGTACAATTATACAAATGCAATGGAAAGGGGTAGTCAAACAGGGCGCTTGCTTGTACAGACAGATGTTTGTTGAGGTAAATGTTTGCTGAGGTGGATGTTGTTTCATGAGGTAGATGTTCTTTCATGAAGTAGGTGTTGTGTTATAAGGTAGATGTTGTTTCATGAAGCAGGTGTTGAGTGAGGGAGATTTTCTTAGGAGTTTAAAAGCAAAAGAGGGGATATCCAGAAGTTTTCTCAGTGGGGGAATTTTAGTGAGAAAGAGCAGCAATAGGGAGCTGGGATGTGGAAAGTGAGGATGCTCCCCATCACCACTGAATCACTGCTGTCAGAGTCCTCCTCTCCAAAGAGTGTTAGCAACTGCTGGTATCTGGGCAGCGCTGACAACTCTTTTGCCTCTGTGGAGAGCCCCAGGAACAGATCAGGGGAAGGAGGCTCTGAGACACCTAATAATATTTTATTTATTTATTTATTTATTTATTATTTACATTTATACTTGCAGGCTCTGCGGAACTGTACTAGGTCCCGCAGAGCCCTGATCTCCTCTGGGAGCTCATTCCACCAGATAGGAGCCGCCACCGAAAACGCCCTGTTCTTGGTCATGGTTAATTTGATGGACCGGGGGCCCGGTACCTCCAATAGGTTCCGGCTCCCCGACCGTAGTGCCCTTGGGGGAACGTGTGGGGTAAGGCGGTCTCTTAGGTAGGCTGGTCCCTGACCATATAGGGCTTTAAAGGGAATGACCAGCACTTTGAAGCGAACCCGGTACGCTATTGGCAACCAGTGCAGCGCTTTCAGCACAGGCTGGATGTGATCTCGTCTAGGAAGATCCATCAACAGCCTGGCTGCAGCATTCTGCACTAGTTGCAGCTTCCGAATTTGCGACAAAGGCAGCCCCATGTAGAGAGCGTTACAGTAGTCTAGCCTTGAGGTAACCGTCGCATGGATCACCATGGCCAAGTCATTCCGGTCGAGGAAGGGAACCAACTGCCTTGCCAGCCGAAGATGGTAAAATGCCGACTTGGCAGTGGCTGCTACCTGGGCCTCCATTGTTAATGAGGAGTCCAGGAGCACCCCCAAACTCCTAACCTCCGACGCTGGCAGGAAGGGTTTCGTGCCAGGGCTGGGCTCCAGTAGGCTGGCAGGAAGGGTTTCGTGCCAGGAGACAGGAGCCTGCGATACACAGGAGGTGGAGGGCTTCTTCGCCTCACAGCAAGCACCCTTTGCACCCACTTTCACCCTCATGGCACACAAAGGTACTGACAATCAGGAGGGGTGGGAGGGTATAAATGTGGGTCGTCAGCTGAGTCACCTAGTAGCTAATCCCCTCTGCTCGGCGTGAGCAGAGAGACAGCATGGCTCAGAGCCCTGAGTTCACCTAAAACCCCAATCCCACCAGGGGAGAGGGGTTTACAATTAGGAATAAATTAATGTGCTATGTTTTTAACAAGTTCCCTGGCTCTCTGTCTAACTGCAAACACCCAACAGAGGGCAGGGTGTGGAGCTGAACTGAGGGTATAGCGTTTTGATCCCGTAGAGCAGAATGGGAACTGTGTTACTGGCAGCCAGCAGTGCCTGTTAAGCTTTGATGGAAACCCTATTAGTGTTTCCAAGGCTGAAGAATCCCCCCCCCCCCGCTTTGAAGTTTGGTAAAACTTTTGACTGAGCGGAGATAATCTGTCTGGAAAGGTATCAATTCACAAACAACTATAAACCACTTGAAAGTTTCTGGAAAGTTCGTGCTGGTTGACCTGCCAGAAACTTCAGTTTGCAAACCATGAATTGGCCAAAATTCCTCACGAACTTTAGTTCATGAGCCTGTTCATGTCCATCCCTATTAGCAACATTTCTTAGGAGATTACTTCTGATAGCAGTAATGATATAAGAAAGTGTGCAGTCCTTCTGGCTGCACATAGCTCTTCAGAAGAATGCATAATTTCAGCCCCACTGCTGTTCTGCTTCTTGCACTTTCTCAAGATGAAAGCCCACCGTAAAATGATTTTCCAAAGTGCCATTTTTCTATGGTGGCTGTGAACAGTGATGGCAACAATTTAAAAAACACAGAGATTTTTCTGCTGGATTTGATGACTCTGGAAAATAGCACCAGGCTTGGATGCCTAGCTGGCCAGCTGTGTTAAAGGATCCAAACAAGCAGGGAACTACAACAAAGTTCTGTAGGTAGACTACTATATGCTAAATATTGGACGAGCCAAGAGACTCCAAGTAAAGAAGAACTTATTAGTAAAATACGAGAAGCAGCAGAGATGGATAAACTTACATTAACTCTGAAAAACCACACGGATGAGACATTCGAAAACACTTGGCAGAGATTTTATAAATGGTACGAGAACTATATTCATACCAAAACAGGTCAAGATATATAAGCAAGATGAAAAGAAGAAGTAGACGTGAAGTGATTAAACTTTGGCACTACGGTTGTATTAATCTAAGCCTATTATGAGGTGTAAGATCCAAGTAAAAAATAGTTGGCTTCAAATTATATGTAAGCATAATGTACCCCCAATTTTATGTTTAACTGTTGTGTTATATGTTTGTACTTTTTCTATGTCATAGAAAAATTAAATTTTTTATTAAAAAACCCAAAAAAACAAAGGTATGTAGTTTGTTTCTAGCTTGATCTTCATCTTTCTGCAAAATTCAGGCCTATATGTGAACTGCAGCATGGGGCATGAATGATTAGAGCTGATGGGGATTGTGACAAAATGGGGACCTGCCCTCAGCCGTGGGAGACTGAATAGCCATTCTGTGGCTTGCAGGCCCCAGTTTTTGCCTGCCCACCCTGCCTGGTGGAGCTATTTCCTTCCTCTGTCGCTGCCACCACTCACTGAATTGACACCACCTTCCTAGAGGGACAGTGAGACCACTCTGGCTGATTCCCCAACCAAGGAAAGTGGATATCTCAATCTATGGATACCACCTGGAGCATTGGCAACCCCTCCAGTTTGGGCCTGTTTGAGTTTCTTAGCCTCCCTTTGCCTCTGGTAACATGCTCAGCGGGGAGGACTATGTGGTCAAGGTACTACCCGGCTTTACAATTAAAAAAGAAGATTTATTTTAACTATATACGAGTTAGGTACAGAAAATAAACACAGAAACATCAACTCAACCTGGGCAGAAAATAAACACATAGGCTTGCCAAGTCCTCCCGGGGGGGCGGGGAAACCCCCGCCTGAGAGGCCCATTACCCGCCAGTGGCGGATCGGGCCCTGGGGGGAACCCCACCCCCAAAGCACTCGACATGCCCAGCGTCAGCATGTCACCCAGAAGTGACGCAATCACGTCGGGCACATTGGGGGCGGGGCCACAATAACCCGAGGGAAAACTCTATGGTTTCCCCTCAGATGACTGTGGCCCCGCCCTCAACATGCCCGACGTGATTGCGTCACTTCCGGGTGATGGACTCCCAAACAAGCGCTGGACTCCCCCGCTCTTCATAAGGTAAGGACTTGGCAACCCTATAAACACAATCTAAACACAATTCATCTGTCCCCTATAGTGGGTGGCTGCAGGCCAGGATTTGCTTTCCCCCTTCTCTTGGTTGGAGAGAAACTCCAGCCCTTCACTAGACTGGTCACCAGTACTGCTAACCCTCCTGGTTGTCCACCACGATTTATACTGGCCTGGACTGACCACGGTAGCAGGAGTCCCACCTGTTGGTAGCAGGAGTCCCACCTGTACGCACCCCTTGAAGCTGCTGTTCAAGCTCAGGCGATGGCCAAGACTAAAAAATTCACCTGAGAAGTCAAACCCTTTATTTGGCTGGCTCCGCCCCTGGGGTGGGTCTCTACTTTCCTACTCTTTTCCCCTAAAGCTGCTGGGAGGCTGGGAGGTATGGTAGCCCCATAACTGTTGGCTTAGGCAAGGTTTCATTAGTGGTGGCATTAGTTTTCTTTTGGTTTTAAAAGGTTTTCCTGGGCTTGGTGGGCATTTCTGGTTGAGTTAGGGCCATTAAATGGGCTGTTCTATTAATAAGGGTATTTTCAAGATTTTTTTTTCCTTTTAAACACTTTTAAATAGGGCTGTAGTTGATACTTAACTAGGCTGGAGGCAACTCTGAGGTCTGGAAGAACTTCCAGTTGATGGAGGATCCCTGCTGCGTAGGGCCCTGCGTAGGGCCCTGATTAGTCATGGGAAGCACCCAAGCCATCTCATGCCTGCTGAGATGCAGAACCACTTGAAGAAGCACCACCAGACAGAGCTTCTTCGGGGGGAGAGACAGGCTGCCACTGGGGTGCACAGGCAGCCACCACCAGCCAGCCAGGAGGTGAGTTGTACTGCAACCACCTCCAGAGCTATCCCTGAGAGTTCTGCAACAGGGAAGGGATGCCAAGCATCTCGGACTGAGATCTTTGGTGAGGGTGGCATGAGGTGCCATGGGGGGGGGGAATTATGCTAGTCAGATGGTCACTTGCTTCATTGCTGAGCTGATCACCTTAGAAGGGTTCCCCCATCTCAGTGGCCAAGAGTCATAAGAACATAAGAGAGGCCAATGTTGGATCAGGCCACCACCAGTCAGAAGGTCTATATGTTGGCGAATATGTGTAACCCATGCATCAAGCGCAAGATCGCCGAGTGGACCAATGACTTTGATCACTGGAGAGGTGAGCTCTCCTGGCAGGTTGAATGCAGGCAGGCCAAGAGGGGCATGTTGCCGGGAGCTGTGGAAGTGGGAGGTGAAAGCCTCCTCACTGCTGCTTATCCACCACCTCCCCAGCTAGGCCATGTCCCCCGCACACACAGCTCCCACCATGGCAAGTGTTGAGATGGCACTCATCAGGTGGTTTGTTTGTCCCTCTGGGAGGGGTAGACCCATGAGACAGGACACAGTGGCAGCAATGGTGAGGGAGTACCTTTTGCAGTACTAGTTGCAGGACTAGTTGCAGGACTAGTTGTAGTGGTTAAGTGCACGGACTCTAATCTCGGAGAACCGGGTTTGATTCTCCACTCCTCCACTTGCACCTGCTGGATGCCCTTGGGCAAGCCGTAGTTCTGATAAGAGCTGTTCTTGAAAAAGAGCAGTTTCTGTCAGAGCTTTCTCAGCCCCACCGACCTCACAGGGTGTCTGTTGTGGGGAGGGGAAGGGAAAGGAGTTTGTAAGCCGCTCTGAGACACCTTTGGGTAGTGAAGGGCGGGATATAAATCCAATCTCTTCTCTTCTTCTTCTACCCACTGAGCTACTGGGCCATGAAGGAGTCGGTCTGGCCAGACCTCTCTGCCATGGCCCAGGTACTCCTCTCATGCACTCAAATGAATGTGCCGAGTGAGTGCATTTTTTCACATGTAGGTGACATTGTCAGCACTTGCCTGCACCACTGGACAGTAGAGCAACTGGTTTTTCCTGAAGGTCAACTTGCTACTGTTCTGCTTCCCGGATCTGGATTTTGAGAGAGACTGAAGTGAGCACATACTTGCATCCGCATCCACTCTCAGTCTGTGCTCGAAGGTTGGGGTGAAATGCTCTTTCCAAAACTAAAACTAAAGACCAGAGAGCCACAGCCCCTTAATCAGTTTGATTGTCAGATAAATGCCCCACCAATCCCCCCCCTGGCATTCTTATTGGTCCATCCTCCCCAGAACACCTCCACAGAACCCCAGTTTCTGTGCAGCACTGGGCAATGTAGGTGTGCTCTGCGTAAAGTCACCATCCATCCCCAAACCAAAACTGAATGCTGATGAAAACAGCAGATTTTTTTTTAAGTCTTCCTTATATTGATGGCGATCACAAGATTCCTCCAGAACAGAACCCAGCGTAGCCCACAGGACTGAGGCATTTTTCTTAGCAGGGGTGGTGGGTGAGGGAGGGCCCATGATGCAGGGCAGCTGCACCTAAGCTAAGGTTCCCCAAATGGGACAATGATGGCTGGTGTTTTGCTGCCATGAGAGGAGGATCAGAGTGGACAAACACGATCCCTCCCTCTCACTTTCTGAGGCCCTCTCTGGGTTGATGCAATGGGTAAGGGGGGTCAGGAATGTGGCTTGCTACAGCTACCTAGAATTTGAGTCTTTAGATTGGGGTGCAACTCTAGCTCACCTCCTTGTGTTGCACCCTGGGTAATGCCAAAAAGCTAGAACATCCATCCAATCTAGGGACTTCATGGCCACACCTAGACCATTGCCCAAACCGGCAGTCCTTCTCAGGACTACTTGACAAGGGGTAAAGGGGAGACTCAGTCCTGTGGAGCTGGCATTTGCCACAATGGCACTGGGTTCAGCTGCTGGGCAGTAGTAGGGCATCCAACCAGGGTAGTGTTGTGAGAAAACTGAAATAGTTGGTTCAGAAAATTTAAAACCCATTTATACAGTTAATTTTATAAAGAAATCATAGTGTTTTTCTCTCCTCTATTTCTGTAACTTTCCAAGCAGTTAGCAGCACAGTGAACATGACTCCCGACATGATTTTTTTTTGCTAGTCCTTTGTCTCAATAGATATCTTTACTCCATCACATACACAGGAACCAACATTTGCATTACATTGTTCATGAATCTAAAGAATTTGGAAACATTTAGAAATAAAAGATTGGTATGCACCTGCCATTAAGGAAGCTAGAATATTTGCAATACTAAAGGCTTGCCTACATGCAGAAACTCACACCACGCCTCCAGCCAGCAGACAGTGCCTGACTGGCTGCCTTGATTCAAGGAAACAAAGAACATCCTTCAAATTGTAACATTCGTATTTTTTGTCATTTAGAGATTTAGGTGCTATCTTGCATTGTTTTGCTAAAAGCATCAGGGTGACCCCATTGCCTTGGGAGTGTGGGAACATTTCCTAGGCCATAATGGCCCACATTACCAGGGCAGTTAGATTAATTGATGCAGTTTATAATTTCTATAGTCCTATCGAAATGTATGTGACCAATATGGTATAAAAGAAGGCAGGAAGCTTCATTTCGGCACTGACTGTCAGAGATCCAGGGAAGGCTTTGTCTTTTGTGATCTCTCTGGGTCAGTCCAGAAGCTTCTGAGCATGGGGAAATCTTTATTCTGTATATTTAACCACTGACTGTCTTATTTTTTTAGGAAGTAAGTATTCTGTTTTGTGTTCCTTCCTTGGCTTTAGCTAATAAACTATTATATTGGTTAAAATAACCTTGTGTTGCATTCCAGCTAACTTTATGTTTTTTTTAACATTCTACCCTGCCTTGGTACGGGACACTCACCAGACCATTACGAACCTAAGGGGGGTGGGTTCAGGTGCAGGTAACACTTTATACAGAGTTAGTTTATACTGACAAGTGCTACAGTTGCATTTTTCCAACAGGTAGCAAGGCTTAGGGTGCCACAAAGGTACACGCAGAGCCATGTTTTTAACAGACTAATACTAGTCTCTTTATTCTAGAACTACAATCTGGATAGGAAAGATTAGAGATAGGATACAGTAAGCTTACTAGCTGGAAGTGGGTGGTGTGTGGTAGGGGGGTAAATGGAAGAAAGGAAGTTGTTCCCTGAGATCTCCATTAAACATATGAAAGGGACAGTGACAGAAGAGGAGAGCAAACACAGGAAGGAAAGGACAGTGTGTGAATGACTATCTAGCTATCTGTCTCTCTTGCCACAAAGTCTGGAGGTTGAGCCAGGGGAAAGCACCTCCTTCACTTCATGCTACGCTAAAGACACTAAAGACACTTAAAACTTCCAAGCAGCCCATCCAATCCTACAGGTGCGGTAACAAGCTGGGGGCGGGGTGTCAGGGAGAGAAGCTAGAGAAGGTTATGGAACCCTCTGCCACCTATCCTTGCTTTGCCATTTTCCCCTGGTCTAAACAGAGTGGGATGCCTGGCTTGAAGCTTTTGGGCGCAGTGCTGCCATACAGGTTGGCAGGCACAGGGTGCTGTTGCTGGATGGCATTACTGCATTCAATGCACTTGCTCTACTTTCCTTTCAGAAAGCCCCCCCCCACTTTGTAAAACAGAGGTCGAATTTGCATTTGTCTTTCCCACCGATGTCCCAGCCTTCTGACTCTGTCTTCAAAAAAGCTGTCTACATTTGGTGTCGTTTTCACACTTCAACAGTGCTAGCATAATTTTGCACGTCCGCATATGTTTATTGCCTTCTCATGGTGGCTCCACTGTCATTGTGCCTCCCTACTGCTTTAAAAGAATCTTCTCCAAACAACGTTCAAACAAGCATAGAGAAAGACAGCATCACAGCAGCACGAAACTGATTTTAAAATGCAAGTGCAGATTCGACCAGAGATTCTATGGGTTTTTTTGTTTCTGTTTTTAATTATTTTTATTAAGAAAAATCATAATGGGACAACAATGAAAACAGGCACATTACAAAACAAATGTAACACAAACATATCTCCTTAAAGATAAACATAACCCATTACCAATATTATCAGCTTAACTGTACTATAACCGCCTAACCTCTTTATGCGTAAACAGTGCATTAAAACACAAAAGATAAAGATATGGTGGTTGCTCATGAAAAAAGTTAGATGAACACTGCCAGTACATGTGTAGTGAATGAATATGTTTAAAATCATATCCAGGGAATGTATACGTCTTTGGAAGGAAGAATGTCCTTTTCTGACATAAAATTGAGGCCTCGGTCACACGAGAGGTTTTGGGCCAGTAGAGGGACGGATCAGGGGTGCAGCAAACAGGCGCGATCCCACCGCAACATCTGGTATTGTGTAGTGGGTTGCCGCATGGATGGACGACAGACAACGATGTAGTGCATAGCATGCTTTATTAGGTACACAACACGAACCCCAGACAACGGCCAGCAGGCCAACTATATACTCAACCAGGGGTCCACCCCTGGATCCCATTGGCGGGTTTGAATCTCCCGCCATGGTCCCATTGGTTCCCCCAGTGGAGGGACTAGGATCCTAGTCCCTATTGTTGTTCCCGACTGAAGCTCAGGAGTGTGTGCTGGCCTCCGGTGGTGGTCCGCGGACACAACATCTTGGAAGCGTTGTGCTTGCATCCCTGATCCGCCCCTTCCACCCAAAACCCTGCTGCAAAAATGAACCACCTACCGTGGTGGTTCATCCTAGACGGCCACATCAAAACTGGCCGTGGGATCGCCGGCGCGTCCTTTCGCCGGCGCATCCCCGGCTCCAGCCCAAAGTGCGCATGCTCAGGCATGCGCAGTTCGGCAGCCTCCCCCTCCTGATCGTCTCTTCCTCCCCAGCATCTGATTGTGCCAGGGAGCAACGGCGCCGCAGCTCAGGGGATCATGGGATCCCGCCGCGGCATCTCTTTTTTGGTGCGGCTTTTAAAAGCCGCACTTTTGACAATATTTTTCCTGCGGTGTGGCAGAGACCTGAGAACCCTTGACCAAATTGCAACAAATCGTGTATAAGCCCTTGACGTTTCAACATTAGTATTCTGGGTAATTTGAGTCAGTTTTTCTAAAATAAATTGGTCTCAGATTTTTTCAAACCATAGTTGCAATGAGGGGGAAGAGCCAGATTTCCAAACAGAGGCAATTGTTAGCCTTGCCGCTGCCAGTAACCTGGAACTGAGTTCTTTTTGGGCCAACGTAGTTGTAGCTGGATTTAGGACAAATTGGTAAGTTTTGATTTGTGATTTCATTTATTTTTCCAATAACATCGGTCCAGAACGATTGTATAATGGGACACTTCCACCAGTAATGAAAATACATCCCTATGCTTCCATAATTCTGTGTTTTGAAGTTGGTTCTCTTGGGTTTCGGTGTGGCACTTGCACTGTCATGGTGGCACTTGTTTTGCAGTGCACATAGCAGTGTTAGGCTCCTTGAAAACAAGCAAGCTCCCAACAGTTAATTTTCTGTGAGATTATCTGGGAGAGTCTGTCTGCTGGGTGCCTGCCTGCATGCTGTTACCGAAACTCCTCTAAGGATGGTTCCGAGAGCCCAACTCTGTCTTATGTATGGCAGTGGGCATGCGTGAGGTAATTACCTGTGTATACAGAGGGCGGATCGGCCAATGAACGCTCCTATTTCCTAGGAATTGAGACAACACGCTAGGTTTAATGAATAAATGTTGTCTTTACTAAGTAGTTCTCAAGCATACGAAAAACAGATACATACGCAGATTCACACAAGTTCCTTAGTTACAATGATAAATAGAAAGAAATCAGCATGAAAAGTAATAAATTCAACAGACAAGGGGACAACACAGAAGGATGTCGCTTATACTTATCTGAGGTCCACGTTGAGAAGAAATCTCCACAGTAGATGAAAGGGGGAAACTCAAGTATCAGCGTGTGGGATTCTAAAACACACGGAATGGTCCTGCCAGTCCCATGCGGGTTCTCGGGTCGCGACTCCAGAGAACGCAGTAAGAATCACCCGCAGTACTTAAGTTGCAAGGTGAGGGAAAGATGGGTTAACCAGAGAAACAAAGGCTGTGTTTCTCTTTTTAAAACCCCTAGAATCCATCCCCTTTACTATGCTATAGGTTAAAGGGTTGTGACGTCCTACCTAGGAGAAGGGGCAATATTCAAATGCTCTATCCTAACTTCAAAGCGGGGCCATGTGGTAAGGTGTCAAAGTTATATCTCCATGGCAACTTTTGACTTGCAGAGATGTGCCTGGTCCATGAAGGCAATAAAGGATGTGTTTTTTGTGATGCCAAACCAGATAGGAAGATGGGTTACGCGTTTTCCCACAGATCAGCAATGGTGGGGAAACCTGTTGTTCTTCCAAGTTTCCAAACTGAGCATAATGGCGTTTGTCTTCTTTGTCCTGAGGCACGCTGGGAAGGTGCAGGGAAGCACGTGTTCTGTAGTGCAGGCGACACAAGCCTTGCTCATCCAGATGCAAGCATGAGATGCAAAGCAAGCCATACACAGCAATCCCCTGATCCCAAACGCACAAATGTAAAGACATTCAACAGACATATAGCATTAGCACAGTACAAGCAATGCAGTTACAAGTACACATGGTTACAATGCCTTGCTATCTGCTGGGTTAGGTTTTATCCCCGTAGGAAGCAATGGAGGGAATGGGGCAACCTCTTTGGGTGCCCACAGAATTAAACCCCCTGGCCCAATCTTTTGGGGACTTGGGGGGTTCATGTGGGGAGAGGCTCCAGCAGCTAACTGCAAATTTGGTTCCTCTCCCTCAAATCCCCCCCCCCAGCCCACTAAATTGAACCGGGGAAATTTGAGAATTTTTTCCCCACCATAGAAAAAATAGAGGGAATAAGGCAACCTGTTTTGGGGCGAATAGAATAGAATAGAATAGAATTGGACCCCCTGGCTAAATCTTTTTGTAACTTGGGGGTTCTTTTGGGGAAAGGCTCCAGGAGCTACAGTGCAAATTGGTGCCTCTCCCTCAAACCCCATCCCCCCAGCCTCCAGATTATACCTTATGAGATTTTGCCATTGACTTTAATGACCCATAGGGTATAATGGAGCCATATATGTGGGATTCCCAAATATCTCCTGAATCATCCAGTATTGTCGAATATGGTATTCTGGGATGTTGGGCCATCCCAAATATCTTAGCCCTGAATCTGAATTCAGTCATTCCCCCCCCCTGCATGCCCTTAGTTGGGAGCAATTGTGCCCAATGTTGGGGTCACTTCCTTATTCCACAGCTTAACCATGGCTTCAATTGAAGCACCAGCCTTGTTTGCTGAAAACTCCCTGGGGGCCATTGGGAATCCATCTGAATTTATCATCCTCTGACGGCAGGCCATTCAAACTGGTCCTTCATTCCTAAAGAGGTTTCAGGTCTAAACTTGTCAAGTAACAGTCAGTGCAAGACAAGGGAAGAGTGGAAATTTTATCTCAAACACTATTCCATAAAGCTAATGAAAAAGCTTGTATGACATTGTTCTTGTGTAGTTAGCTTGAAAATATTTAGATATCTCTAAGCTGGGCAGGATTTTATTGCTTTTAATTGGTGAGTTCCACCCTTTGCCCCTGTTCTTTTGGAATTGATTACCCCAATTATTTAATGTTGTTATTTGAGACTTGAAGAAACTGGGTCACTGCCAGTTCTAGTGCCAGCTCCATCATTAACAATTACAAATTGATGTCGGCTGTCAACACTAAAAGATTAGGTGGCACAACTGAAAAGATTTATATCCCTTAGAAGTCAGTCCCGATTGAATGGATTTAAACAAGCCTAAAAAGAAGTAAAGATTTATTCCTTCACTTCATATGAAGCATTTATAATTTTAGATTCCATGAGGACTTCTCAAAGTACTGTGGAAAATGTTGCATCAAGAGAAAAATATATCTTATGTCATTTAACATTGAAGTATATAGCTGAATTATCCTCATCAATTGTTGTTTTTCAGTCGCACAGTCGAGTCCAACTCTTCATGACCCCATGGACCACATCCCACCAGGCCCTCCTGTCTTCCATCGTGCTCCAGAGTTTGCTTAATTTCATGTTCGTTGCATCAATTACACTGTCTAACCATTTCATCCTTTGCCGTCCCCGTCTTCTTTGACTTTCAGTCTTTCCCAGCATCAGGGTCTTCTCCAGAGAGTGCTTCCTTCTTATTTGGTGGCCAAAGCATTTGAGCTTCAGCTTCAGTATCTGGCCTTCCAGGGAACAGTCAGGGTTGATTTCTTTTAGGATTGACTGATTTGATCTCCTTGCAGTCCAAGGAGTCTTCTCCAGCACCATAGTTCAAAAGAATCTATTCTTCGGCGCTCGGCCTTCCTTATAGTCCAACTCTCGCAGCCATACATGACTACTGGGAATACCATTGCTTTGACCATGCAGACTTTTGTTGGCAGGGTGATGTCTCTACTTTTTATTATACTGTCTAGGTTTGCCGTTGCTTTCCTCCCAAGGAGCAGGCATCTTTTAATTTCATGGCTGCAGCCACCATCTGCAGTGATCTTGGATCCCAGGAACGTGAAGTCTGTCACTACTTCCATGACTTCCACATCCAAAGAGTGATGGGGCCGGATGCCATGATCTTAGGGGTTTTTTGATGTTGAGTTTCAAGCCAACTTTTGCACTTGACCCTTAGCAAGAGACTCTTTAGGTCCTCTCCACTTTCTGCTATTAGAGTGGTATCGTCTGCATATCTGAGGTTGATGATCTTTTCCCTTCTTTTTATAAATTTTTATAAATTTTTATAACCATTTATTTGGATTACAAATTAAAGACAAAGAAGAAAGAAGAAAGGAGGTGCCTGTAAATTGACTGAAACTTACTTTCACTTTCCATATATCATTCCCACAGAGGTTATGTTTTTAACTTGGAACTGTTATGTCTTTGCACGTTGTTATTACAAAGCACAATCTGTTCTTGAGAGAAGTGTAAACTGCTGATAATTTCTTTGGGGCTATACTGAGAGTATTTGTAAGAAATAAAAAAGGGAGGTTAAACTTAAGATATTGACTGAGAAGGGACCTTTAAATATTAACAGCGTCTTTGGTTTTGATGGTGTTTAATTTACAGTAATTTAATATATAGTAAATAATATTGTTAACAACATGACGGATAAAAAAAATTAAACCTCCTTCTGGACCTTTTCATGTCCAACCTAAATCAGTAACTGCCAGTTTGACACAGATTTCAGCAAAGGAATTACAAATCTTAATACAAGAAGGTGTGACAGCAGCTGTTAATCCCATGCAAATTCAAATAGATACACTCTCACAACAAATGGTATACCAGATGACAGAAGTACAAAACCAGCTCAAAGAAAATACACAGGAAATTTCTTCCTTGGCCCAAACTGTTAATCAAATGGAGGACAAATCTGAAAAGGTACAGATTAAAATAAAAAAGTGGAATCTAAGCAAAATTCCATGGAAGAAGCTCTTATTAAATTAGTCATTGATAAAGCAGCATACATTTTAAGATTTCAAAATATTCCAGAAAAACAGGATGAGCAGCTGAACTTTGAAATGGCACAGATATTGGCTGATTATATGGAAGCAGAAAACACAGATGAACTATATAATGGAATTCATGTTGCTTATAGAATGAATTTGTCATATGCAAGGAGAAATAAACTCCCAAGAGATGTGCACATGAGCTTCCATAAAAGGTCAATAAGAGATGAAATTCGGAAAGCAACAAATGGAAAACCCTTACAAATAGAAGAAAGATTTTAAAGGAAATTCCATGGAGAGTGAGTGAGAAGAGAAGAGAATATATGGAGTTTACAAACATTCTTAGAAAGAATGGAATCGCTGTGAGCTCATTCCTTTGTCAGGCTCTCCCCCCAGACAGGGTGCTTTGTTGAGGGAGAGCCCCTCCATCCTAAGTGGAGTAGGTTGCCACATAACCCTTGAACATTATCTTGTAGGAACAGAGCTCTGTGCAGCAGCTCCCTTGGTGGATGGATCATTAGCAGTCGCTGAGCACTTCAACACAAAACAGGTGAGCTTGGTTTGGATGGCACAAGCCTGTGCTTCGGGCGGGTGATTGTGGCAGAGGTCTGCCACATGGGCCATGGAGTGGAGTTCCTGGTGGGCCATGACAGGCATGGTTGTGCCCAGCAAGGCACTCCTGGCTGCTTGTTGTTCTTGCACATGTCTCTGTTTTGATGTCCTGCAGATAAAGATTCAAGAAAGGTACCAGTGTAGCTAATGCCATCCCCCTCACACACTCTGCTCAGTCTGCTGTCCCAGCCTGCCTCCTGGAGAGAAGCATGGCACCCAGAAAGCCCTTCTACGTTCCACCTGTGACTCCACCGTACTTAGATGCATGCTGTGCCAGGGGAGATTCAGTCCATTTCCCTGTCGTGGGTCAGCCAGGGCTCAGCAATAGCAAGGACTCCTCAGGAGAAGAGGAACCCCATCTAGCTAGCTCTGAATCAGCAAAAGCCAGCAAGCAGAAAGATGAGCTGAAGGCTTCTCAGGGTTCACAGCCAGCTGCTGGTGCATAGCCACCCCACCAGCCCTGATTCAACTGGTGAAAATCAGTTGGTCATTTCCAGCCCTCCAGGATCACCCACACTCTTACAGCACCATAGACAGAGGCTAAGAATAGAGCTACAGGAGAGATGACAAAGTGCACACCAATGCCAGCTGCTTGCTGATAGCAGAGATGAGTAGTTGCAGAATTACTCCTGAGAAGCTGGCTGCAAGCATGATGCTACAGCATATGGCTGTAAAAACCAGCCAAGGGAGAATGTTCGGTGTGGAAGCAAGAGGTCAAAATCCCTCTGACACAGCAACCACTGCCTAGAATCCTGCCTTGTTCCTGTGACTCTTTGGACCATTCCCTGACTCTGCCTTCATCTCACCCTTGAACTTGACCATGGATAATTCTTGGACTTCCAGACATTGCTATACAGACTGACCCTTGGACCAGACTACTGACAGCTCTTGACTCTGTGTTTTGACTGTGGACTGGACCTTGACTATGCTGCTTGAGTTGGTGCCCTTGCCTTACTCATTCCATGCTCTGATGGCATGGCTTGCGCCACCCCCAGCCTGGTTCTTGACAAATCCCCATGACCCCAGGGAGGTAGCAATTTAAGTAAACAGCCCTCACCATGATTTGCAGTTCAAAAAAGTCTTGCTCCACAACTGTGTCTCTGTCTGTTTGATTCCAGCTGCATGAGGGGAGCTCCATGTCCCTCCTGCACCACTCCCTCCCCATCCCATCTGTGACTTCACCTGTGGGCTGCCTGATGAGACGTCCAAGAGGGATGGCTCTTGGATGGGTTGGGTAGCTGTGGATGGCTGTGCAGGTGCCATTAGTCCCCCATCATGGTCATCTTGCCAAACATGGCAGGGGCCCAGCAGCACATCCAAGGCTGACTTCACAGGCAAGGATCTGGAAGCCTTTGGCTCAAATCCCCACTTGTGCCATGGAAGCTAGCTGGGTGGCCTTGGGCCAGTCACGCTATCTCAGAGAGCGTGACTGGCCCAAGGCCACCTAGAATTGGTGTGAGGATAAAACAGAGGAGAGGAGAATGATGTGAGCCACTTTTGGTCCCCGTTGCAGAGAAAGGCAGGATGTGAATGGGGTGTGCGTGCTCTGTCACCCAGGGAAGACATCTGGGGAGGTATCATTGAGGGGGCAGGGGGTCATAGGGTCCCCGGAGTCAACGGCTGGGGTGAGGCAATGTAGAGGGCAGACTCGCTGTCTTTGGAGGGGGTGGAGAGGACACTGGTAGGGGAGGTAAGCAGCTTTCTCTGGTCCTGGATGCTGTGGACTAAGAGCCCTTGCTGGGGCCCTGGGGTGGCAAACAAGCAGCTGGAGACCTGCCACAGGGAAGAGATGCTTTCTCCTGGGGCATGGAGGGGTTGGCAGTGTCTTTGGCAGGTATGTATTGATAGGCGATGTACTGAAACAACTGACAAGATCATCCATTGGTAGGGCCAGTGCTACCATTAAGCCAACTTAGGCAGCCACCTAGGGCGCAGACCTCAGAGAAGCACAGCCCAAGCCCCCACCAGGACAAGGACAAGCCTCGCTGGAGTATGGCCCAAGGTGCCACCCAGGCTCCTCCTGCCGCCGTCCTGCTGCTGCTGTGGAGCGGGGTTATGTATCTGGTTTGCTGCAGGGCCATGGCCAGTGCACAGCCGCCTGTCTCCTGCCAGGCCCTGGTTCAGTGGTGTTTGTGCCAGGTTTGCATTACGTCAGCCAGCCTATGAATAAACGGACTTCCACGACGGGCACCCCACTGGCCTCTGCGTGGTGGTGAAGTAGTGGATTGCAAGGCACCAGCCAAGCATGAAGGCTGCACACTGCAAAGCAAGAGGTAGGCCACCCTCTTTGACTCTCTGTAGCTGTCAGGCTTCGAGCTAAATTGCCCCCTGGGGGCTGCTGTGCCGGCAGGTGGCAAGGGCGTATTGGGGCCCTCCCCGGCAGCAAGAAAGTGTCGCTCTGCAAGTGCAACCTGCTCCCATCCTTTTTCACCAAGCCACCCGCCGCCCATTCGATGGTGCCACCCAGCCTGGCCTGAAGGACCCCCCCGGTGCTAGCCCAGAGTAGCTCTTCGACCTCCTGGCCACCACCTCCAAGTTTGGAAACCTGCCAGAGCAGCAGCTGCACCAGCAGCTGCTGCTTTTCCAGATGGGCAGCCAGCTCCAAGCATCGGATCTGGGTGGGGAGACATCTCTGTATGAGTTGCTGCTGCTGCTGCCCCACTTGATGTACCCTGAGCCCTCTCTGCGGCCAGCCCTTTATGCCAGTGCGTCGGACCCTGCCAGGGCAGAGAGCAGCCTGACGGCTCACTTGCCTTCCTTCACCCCTTTCTTCTCCAATTGCTCCCTGCCTCCTCCCCCAGCAATGCCCTATGACTATCCCGCTGGGTATTCCTGGGGGGGTTACTGTATTCTAATCTGGAGAGGAAGGAAGAGGAGGAGTTTGAAAAAGGGAGGGGTGCTTGGCAGATCCCCAAAGGGAGGGGATGAAAAGTTGGGGTTAGAGGTGGGATTGAACCCAAATCCTTGCAAATGTCTTCCTTCCTTGCTTGGATCCCTGGAATTCACTTGATCTTGAACCTCAGATTGGCCCAGGGTTCCTGGAGGGTTTTTTTTTCCTTTCCTCTCTGCACAGAGCAGGGGTCACCGGAGGAATGGGGGGGAGTTGTGAATTCCTTCTGTTGTGCAGTGGGTTGGACTAGATGACCCTTGAGGTCCCTTCTAGCTCCGTGTTTCTGTCAGATATTTGGTTAACTAGTTAAGCCTCACTAGTTGCAACAGCCATTTTGCCTTATCCATTTGATCTTGAGAACTTGTGGAAGTTTGGCTAAGAGAGGGCTGAGGGAGCATCAAAAAACCTACTATTCCCAACAGTCTCTGGGGGAAACCTTGGCGGTGGAAGGAATGACACAAACTGATCTGAATTGGAGTCCAGTGGCACCTTTAACCATCACTATTTAAATCTGGGTATAACTTTTGTGTGTATGCACACTTCTTCAGATACATTGAAACAGACATTAGAAGAAGAAGAAGAAGAAGAAGAAGAAGAAGAAGAAGAAGAAGAAGAAGAAGAAGAAGAAGAAGAAGAAGAAGAAGAGTAGATTGGATTTATACCCGCCCTTTACTAGCCAAAGGAGTCTCAGAGCGGCTTACAAACTCCTTTCCCTTCCCCTCCCCACAACAGGCACCCTGCGAGGGAGGCGGGGCTGAGAGAGCTCTTTCCAGATCTGTCCTTGAGAGAACAGCTCTGACAGAACTATGGCTAGCCCAAGGTCATCCAGCAGCTGCAAGTGGACGAGTGGGGAATCAAACCCAGTTCTCCCAGATTAGAGTCCGTGCACTTAACCACTACACCAAACTGCATGCACATGGACGCTTATATCCAGAATTAAAATTTGTTGGTCTTAAAGGTGCCACTGGACTCAAACTTAGTTCTTTTGCTTTGGAGCAACATGGCTGCCCACCTGGAAATAAGTCTGTGATGCATTTGCCTTAACCCCACCCTTAATTGGTGGGTGCATTCTCCTTTTCATCTCCCCATGTCCCTTTCTGGATGATTACAGCATTTGTATTATAGATTCTTTTGAACTATGGTGCTGGAGAAGACTCTTGAGAGTCCCTTGGACTGCAAGAAGATCAAATCAGTCATTCCTAAAAGAAGTCAACCCTGACTGTTCCCTGGAAGGCCAGATAATGAAATTGAACCTCAAATTCTTTGGCCACCAAATGAGAAGGGAGCACTCACTGGAGAAGACCCTGATGCTGGAAAAGATTGAAGGTCAAAGAAGACAGGGATGGAAAAGGATGAGATGGTTAGACAGTGTCATCGATGCAACGAGCATGATATTGAACCAACTTCAGAGGACGGCGGAAGACAGGAAGACCTGGCATGATCTGGTCCATGGGGTCGCAAAGAGTTGGACTCCACTGTGTGACTGAACAACAACAACAAATCATATGGGTCATGGACCTGATTGGAGATCTCAATATTTCAGGATCTCACAGGTGGGAGAATGCTTGGGCCCTTGATAACTCTGTCCTCTGCCCAGTTACAGTTAACCAGGGATCAGCTCCTTTAAGGGTGTTGGGGAGACAGTGCCTCAATGGCCCATCCCCTTCGTGCCTCTTGACTGTGAAGTGCACAGAGCTGGGGCACCAGAACGGCTGGCTCATGATTGGTTCTCGCTGCCCTGTCTGCCACAGCCCCACCATTGCTCCTTGTGATCTGCATGCGACACGATGGCACAGCTGCTGGGGATGCTGATGCAATTGTGGCCATCGTGACCCTGCTTCTTGGACTTCTGCCTGCCTCCCAGTCTCTGTTGGAACCCTTTAGGGGGCAGACTAGAGTCACCCAAATTAGACCAGCTGTCAGCCTTAAGACGGCACTCCCCTCTTTTCTCCCTTTCAACTTCATTTGTATGAAAACTGCTCCTCCGCCTTACACATGAGCACTCAGATGCGTAAAGGTAGATGCTCCTATTATATCTCTGAAATGGGACCATTATGAGAAAACTCAGTCCTTGGGAAACTCTAGCCCTATGCGCACATATTTAGGGGATCCTGCCTTGATGCAGACATTGATGACTGGAGGCCTTTAAGCCTTTCTTTTCTTCTGAAATGACAGACTCAGGTATGGCTTGATGAAAGCTGCTGCAGTACATCTGCTAAGAGACTGAGCATAATCCCATGTGAAATTATTTCAGTATAAACCTGTTGACATCAATGGACATTGTCACACCCCATCTGCCTCCCAGGAGAAGGCCATCTTCAGCCATTGCACTCCTGATGTTGGGTTGCTCCCCACAGAGTAGGCTTGCCAAGTCCCGCCGGGGGGCGGGGAAACCCCCACCCCCAAAGCACGCGACATGCACGTCACCCGGAAGTGACGTAGGCACGCTCGGGGTGGGGCCACAGTAATCCGAGGGATTACGGCGTGGTCGCATCACTTCCGGGTGACGGGGTTGCGGTGCGCACGCGCACTCCCAAAGCAGCACCGGAGTCCCCCGCTCCAGTGCCGCTTCTGACTTGGCAACCCTACCGCAGAGGCCTCAGAATGGGAGGGAAGGGGGTTAATTCACCCAGCTCCTCATCCTCACAGCGCTGGCATCCAGCTTTTCCCCTCCTTTTATCCCCCCTCTTCCCTCTTGGGGACCTGACCCACCCTCCCTCAGTGGAGCCAGTCCCTGCCCATCATCCTCAGGCCTTTTTCATTGGCTGAGGCTGCCTCTCAGGTGCCTCCTGTCTCCTCCCTCATGCCAGGTGTCCTCCATCCCTGGCAGCATCCTGGCTGGCAGAGGGTGGGATGGCACTGTCACTCTGCAGCCTCTGGACCCACCCGCTCCATTTCCCGCTTCCCTATCTTGGGAGCCTCAGCGTTGGCAGACTCCCTCTCCCTCAGCATCTGGCCCCACTGGGTGAACTCTGCACCCAGCCCTGCTGCCGGCTACACGTCCTCCACTCCTGCTGGCTGCCTTGCCTCTACCTCTGCTGACCCTTGCTGCCTCATCTCGGCCTTCGCTGTCTCCTACTGCCCCTGTAAATAGTCTTCTTGGGAGTCGGTGGGCTTGTCCAGGGGCCGAGCGGAGATGGGCTGGGGATGCAGTTGGCAGGGCTGCAGCAGGTGAGGCCGTGGTGCATGGGCATTCTCCTTCTGTGGCCCTGCTGCCAGCCCTGGACAGGCTTACCCTGGAGTTATACATTTAAAAGCCCCCAGTATGAATGTTACCACTGCCATCTCTTACTAGGTGGTCTTAGGAAAGTCTCTCAGCTTCATCTCCGATAGCAGGGTAATATGGGGAAATGGTAAAATGGCAATATTAACACTGTTAATACTTGTAAAGATGAACTATGTCTTTTGAACCCATGAAAATTCTGTCCAAATGCTGAATATTTTATTTAGCAAATAGATGTCAAAGGACCATTCTTTAAAACAAAATAAAATGAAGACATGCAATTCTTTTGCCGAGGATTAAATGCTGCTATCGATTTATTAAATGCCAGCACACCTTGGACAGATAGCAGCTGGAAACAGAGAGAGTGTGTTCTTCTGCCTGAAAATACCAGTTGTTAATTATTGGGCTGAGCAGATGGAGTTCTGAGAAAATTTTAGCATGACTGCTGAAACCACAAGAAAAAAATCCCCTCCCTCATGTAACCTGGTTTAAGTCAAAGAGGCCTTACACCACATTCACATCTGGCCTGTCGCCTTGTCCTACTGCTCATAGCTTGCTGTGTGTTGAAGAACTTCCTTTATGCACATTCTTCAGAAACCAAGCCCACATCCCAAGCTTTGCCAACAAGTAGCCAACAAGTTTTGAGACATTCTGATTGGGAATTTAGCCACCAACATCAGTATTGCCAGGTTTCAAGGAAGACTTCACTTCTGGATTGAGCAGTCTCAATTGGCCTGAGGTTGGAGACTGGCCTTGTAATTGTGGTCTCAAAACACAAAACAGAAAAAGAGAGGGAGAGCAATTTGCTATGGAAAGTGGACCAATTGTCACCAGCAAGAGTTAAAGGGAAATGGACACTGGTCTGAACTACTGGTGCCAAAGAGGACTGAGTACTTTTGGAATGTTTTTTCAGTCCTTTCCCCCTTTTTAAAGCCTTCATTTGTCCATAAACATCTGACCTTATAACAGCAGTTCAGCATGATGGAAAGAAAAGGCTCTTTTTCCAAACTCTTTTTCTTAGAACTCACTGTTCTGAAGGAATGCCACAGGACATTGGGTCTGGTATTCCAGAAAGAAAGGAACAAAAAACTTTGGAAAGGAAGAAAAAGGTTATACCAAGCACAACCAATGGGTTGAATATTGACTTTCAGCGAACCATGCTGAAGAATGCCTGGCTAAGAAACAGAGGAGCCCAAGTATGTTCCTGATGACTGGGAAGATGGTACCAAGAAAAAAGGACTGGTGAGTGTATGGAAAATATCCAACTGGCCTCTACATACACAAAGCAAAGGAGAACATCAGATAATTACAAGAAAAACTTTCCAGGTTTGTTTTTTTTAACAAAACTAGGCGGGGTGAGTTAGTGGATGCAAGAGTTCTTGGGTGCATATCACTAGAGCTGTTACTAAATTATTTTATTTAAGGAACAAATTTGTCATAAGTAATTTATAGCTCAGTCATAAATCCACAAGGGGCTCAGTCATCAAGTTATCAGTAAAACAAATAATAAAACAAAAACATTCAGTCTATAAAGATCAGTTTGCACGATCAGAGCCATCAATACATCTTCCAGTATTCTAAAATAATCTTAAACCCTCCTGAAGGAATGATTGGGAACAGAAAGGGGGGAACCCTAACCACGAGTTTGGATGATGTGGTACATTGTAGACCTGTGTACATTTGAATATTCATAGTTATTTTTACCATCTTTTGAAAACTATAATAATATTCAGCGAACACACTTGGTGTTGCATCCACCTCAGAAGAACATAAGGGTCCATCTCATCCAGCACTCCCTCAGCAGCCAACCTGATGCCCCGGCTGGCCCACCAGCTGGGGCACAGAGATCAAAGCCGCAACTATATACACAAACCCCAGCTCCAAAACACACCCACAAAATACAACTACACCTATAGGAAATTAGGCACTTGGAACCCTTATTTGCATGGGCATCATTTAAACTGATGCTACCTGATTGGCCAGCTCGGCAAGGGTGTATGTATGTACATAGCTGCAAGGAGCCTCTCAAACAGTAGGTGTTCACTCAAAGCTCTCTCTCTCTCTTTTTTTTGAGCCCCCGGAGGGGATTTTTTATTATTTTTATAAGACTACAAAACTAACACAGAAAAAAGGGAGGTGAACTACATTTACAGGATAAAGCAAAGAAACCCACTACTACCTAAAAACCCAAGAGAGGAGATCATCAATTGCTTAATTACATTAAGTCTTCCCTTCTTTTATGTCATTATAAACTGAGTCAAACATTTATATTACTTTTTACCCTTTTCTTTAAATCTTAAATTTAACTGTCTAAGAATAGTACCCCCAATCACAAAGTTCTCAAAGGCACAAATCAGAGTCCTTCAGCCTTCACTTCTCCCTTTCCCGTCTCTTCCACAACTTGTAAGGGCTTTTTGGGGCTACTGCCCCTTGCTCTGCCAGAGAGTCCTCTCCGGAAGAGCCCGAGTCCAGCTCGCCACTAGACTTACTGTCTTCTTCTCTTTTTCCATCCTCTGGCCTTCCCAACTGGACCCTTAGAAATTCCTGAGCTTTCAGAACAGAGTCAATCTTTTCTTTTTTATCCTTAATTTTGAAGGTGACGCCTTCTGGAATTAGCCATTTATATCCAATTGAATTTGTCTGAAGAAAAAGCACAAGATCTTTGTACTTCTTTCTCCATTGTCTTATTTCAAATGGAATGTCCTTTAAGACTCTGATGGCATTCTCTCCCACTTTCAGGGATATTCCAGAAACTGCTTTCAGGATTGCGTCCCTCACATGCCTCTTCGAGAATCTTACGACAATTTCCCCAGGCAGATTATTTTTCTTTATATAGCCTGAATATGATCTATAGACCACATCGATATCACTTAGCTGTGATTCCGCCTTCATCTCTGTCACTGGAGCTAGTAATTCACTCATCACTTCTTTAAGATTCTCTCCCTTATTCTCTGGCATACCCTGGACGCGAAGGATCATATTAGCCTTTTCCATTTGTAATTGCCGCAGCTGATCTTCTGTGGAAATTTGTTTCCTTTCCAGCTTTTGCACTTTTTTCTTCACCTTTTGGGCCATTGTATCCACTTCATTCACCTTCTCAGTATTTTTTTTCATCATTTGCAATGTCTCATTTATCTGATTTTGCTGAGAGGTGATACATTGAGTCATTGTTGACATTTGTTCCTTGAAGTTATTCAGCTGTTCCAGCAAGAGGTGCATGGATTCTGCTATGATCTTAGCCAACTCACTGGTAAATGCTCTCAGTCCCTTTCGGTTTCAAAAGTTTTTTTTTGTCCTTCTTCCCCGCCATCTTTATCATTTGTTTACTTTCGCAATTTTTAAAAAAGGCTCTGAATGTGCACTTGAACGCTTAAACTCTCTTTGGTAAGTACTTCTAGACAGTTTCTTTCACGTTTTCTTCCGCTCCCCCCTTCAAATACTCAAAAGTTCATGCACATGGGAGACGTCCCTCCCCCGCTCGCCTTTTTCCCATTCAGTAGGGTGGGATGGGGAGCTATCTTTTCCCTTTGCAAACACTTTAAAACTGACTCACGTTCATAATTGGTCTTCCAACCTCATTTTCAGCTTCATTTCTGACGCTCGATCTCCTGCGCTTGCCAAGTCCATTCAGTCTCTCAGCACACAGAACCGTCAGAATGAAGAGGCGCCTCAATTCTCCAGCATTCCGCCATCAAAGAGGCGACCTCTTATAAGTTCCATGGCCAGGGTCCCTTCACTGGGTCCCTGGGGGGGTTAACGAGCCTGCGCACCCCCTCCTTCGACTGGAATGCAGCTTCACCCCCGGGAGGTCCAGGAGGTGAGTCTGCTAGCGCGCCGCCATCAACCGGAAGTCCATGTTCACTTGAAGCTCTCAATGCACAACACTTTACCATTATAGCAGCTATTGAAATAAAGGTAATGAGTACCTAAGAACCCTGTCACTTCTTAGAGGTGGTGTGGCTGAGAGGGGTGGGACAGCTAAACCTCATAAACTCAGATTCTCATAATTGCCACAGTGCCATTCATGCTATAGGTGGTGGTATCATATGTATGAAAGCCTTCCTGCTCACACACAAAATACTGACATGAGAGAAGCAAAAATATTCTAAGGCCCCGGTCACACAGAGAATTTGCCGTGCAAAAGACACGAATGCTGGGCGGATTTTCAGGGCATGATCACACCGCAACATCTGGCAAGCGTAGCGCACCCATGGCCAACCCGTGGTGTGCCGCCAAAGATGCACAGTTAAAAAGTACCTGCAAGATCTACTATTATAAAATATATGCATCAATTTTGGCACAAAGACTGAAAAAAGTATTAGTGGAAATAATAAATAAAGATCACTCAGGCTTTTTACCTAAAAGGCAGATGAGAAATAATTTAAGAATACTGATGAACGTATTAGAATATTATGAATTACATTGTGAAAAACAAATGGCAATAATCTTTTTGGATGCAGAAAAAGCCTTTGATAATGTCAACTGGACATTTATGATAGAAACATTGCGGATGTTGGAAGCAGGAGAAAGCTTTATTACTATGATTCAGGCGATTTACAAAGAGCAAAAAGCAAGAGTCGCAGTTAATGGTGAATTATCAGAAAGTTTCAAGATTGAGAAAGGAACAAGGCAAGGCTGTCCACTATCTCCGTTATTATTTATCATGGTGTTGGAAGTGTTGAATGAAGCTATTAGAAAATAAAATAAAATAACAGGACTGCGAGTTAAGAAAGAGCAATATAAACTGTTGGCATTTGCAGATGATGTGGCATATATATTAGAGAATCCAGTGGAGGCGGCGGAGGTATTGATGGAGAATATTAAAGAATACGGAGAAGTGGCAGGGGTCAAAATAAATCCGGAGAAAACTAAAATCATAGTAAAAAACATGGAGGAGAAACAGAAAAAAGAGCTTCAAGGAGTAACAAGATGCCAGATAGTGAAGAAGACAAGATACCTAGGAATTACAGTTACAAATAAATGCAGTGATTTATACGAAGAAAACTATAAAGTGTTGTTAAAAAATACTAAACAGGACTTGGAGAAGTGGAAAAATTTACAACTGTCCTTGATGGGTAGGATGGCAGCAATAAAAATGAATATATTACCAAGATGGATGTTTTTATTTCAAACTATACCCATATTGCAGAACCAAGCGTTATTCAGAGAATTGGACAAATTGACAACTAAGTTCATCTGGCAAGGAAAGAAGGTGAGAATAAGGTTAAAAATGTTGCAGGACGTGAAAGGGCGAGGCGGATTTGGAGTCCCAAATTGGCTTTTATATTATAGAGCGGCGGCTCTAGTTTGGATTAGAGAGTGAGTCACTCTCGAAGATACAAGATTGTTGCAAATCGAAGGACATGATTTGTTACTTGGATGGAATGCCTTTTTATGGTATGAGAAAGCAAATTCCCATAAGTACTTTAAACAGCATTGGTTGAGAGCCTCTTTACTTAAAGTTTGGGACGGAATCCATAAAAAATTTTATACTAGAAGATCGAGACTAATAACACCATTAGAGGCCTTTACGCTGCCAAATGCTTATACAGGAGAAGAAACATTGAGGTATCAGGACATTTTGGATAGTAAGGACAATCTTAAAGATCTACTAGCAAATGGTTTGCCACGGGCTGCAGACAGACTTGTTCAGTGTGATCACGCTGGCGTGCACCTATTCCTTCCAGCCATCCTTTTTGCAGTGCGCGCCGAAGGACAAAACCTCGGTGTGCCGTCGTCGCATCTGATCACCTAATGGCAGATCAGAATGCGATGGCACAAATAGCCACGCCTCCCCTCCATGCGTGGCCAGGGCTTAAGTACACTTTCTCTCAGACATGCTTGTATTTTATATGCAAGGAGGGATCTCCCCTATGGGAAAGCATGCACACATGAGATCAGCTACCTGAAACCTAAAGAAGCACATGGCAGGAAAAAAATGTATCATAAGATCCTGCTATGTGGGTGCATCTTCTTTTAATCTAGTTCATCATAGTGGCCATACAGATAAAGAGGAGTCATGGGTATGTTGGCGTCTTATTTCACTTATATACTCATTGGGTATGGCATTGGCAGCAGTCATATACATATCATTTAGTTTCATTTTCCAGTAAGGAGAAAACATATTGTATGTTACACATGAAGAAACAGGAATTTTGGCACAAAGAGGAAATAAGGTACTTCTTCAAGAGCTGTAATTTAACTTGCTCGCCCCTTTTCTCTTTCATCATCTGGCACAAACCCCTAACAGCTCCAGCCCAATCTCTGCTGCACCATTTCTTTGCCCTTGTTCCCCTGTGGTGTCATTGTCTCCCCAGCAGGGAAAACCAGACCAATTAGTTTTCAGGGAGCCCATGCCAATGAAATGCCATGAATTCTTCAGCCCCAAAGAGCTGCTCAAGCATCTTCCCTCCTCTGGGGACTTGAGCACAACATCTCGGCAGCATACTTTGCACCTACCAGCCAAGGTCCTGGGAACTTTACCTCGTTCCCAAGCTCTGATTACAGTTGACAGCACAGACTTGAGGCTGTGAAATCAAAAAAAGTCAGGGAATGAATGGTGTTTTTCTTTAAACCTTTCTATTTAGAGCCCAGATCTACAGAAATATCACCTACACTTTAAAGAAATTGACCTGAGTGCATATATATATATTGCACACTCATAGTGACCTACTTTATCTGATTTTATCACCAAACTAATGCACTTTCCGTGGTACTTTTTTACTGCACATCTTCAGCA